>NC_055682.1:14861905-15161905 GCF_017639745.1 Melanotaenia boesemani | reverse complement strand
AGCAAAATTATAGAAATGAAAGCTGAATTACTCATCAGCTCAAGAGTCATCAGCAAGCCAGTGTGTGCAAATTGCTAACATTAGCATTCTCTCACATTGACAATACCCCTTTCATGGATCACTTCCACCATATGGCCACAATGAACCCCTCTTTAAGCAGCCTATGTCCATTCGGAAATTGACCAAACAAGCCAGCACTATTGTATGCTGGTGTGTTCCTTTACAAATCATTATGGTATTGCTAAATCAGTAGTGGTGTAACGCTAACTTTGTGGAGTTTGCGCATAGAATGACGTGTAAAATAGGTCTTTGCTATATCCCTCATACGATCTCCTCAGCCATAAGTAGTACACAGTGCTATGTACAATTACTACATGGAATTTTAATATTTAGACATGTTGCATTGTAGCATTTGAAGTTAGCTTGCTAGTCACATATCATTTGCAAATATGTCAGTTTCTCCAACAAAGTTTACTGAAATCAGTCTAGCTGTTTTAAGACATTTCCTCTGTACAACAGTGGGAGACAGGCTAACAGGCTAAATAGTTGATATAGCCATTCAATGAGTAAAAGACCACTTTTGTGTTAATTGAAATAATTAAAAGTCTTATTGCAGGTATAAAATGAAAAGCAATATAGCAGGTTAAAAGGTCATATTCGTCAAATGAACACTTACTTTCTCCTGTCTTTCTTGATTTTTAAATGCTCTTAAAGGTTCGAATGCTAAGAAATGTCTGAGGTATTTAGTGAATGGACATTGGCGTGACCTCCATCCAGCTGTGTAACTTTCTAAAAATGAATATCCCAGAGCAAAAGTCAATGGATTTACTCACCATTATATTAAAATTAACTCTTCATTTTATGATATATCAGACATGAAATATTTTATTGACATTTGATGCCCACAAGCCAGACTAAAGAAGCTATTATATTATTTAAGTAATGGTGCTGGTTTTCATTCATTTTTATCTGTCATGCAACATTTGGTAAGTAAAAAAAAAAAAAAAAAAAGAAAAAAAACAGGCTATCATTTGCATTGTGAGAGTTCCTTAGAATGGGTGACCTATAGTTACAGGCTGTGTTGTTAAATTTATTTTCTAAATGTGGGGCTAAATTTCATTATTAGATTTCACTGGATTAGAGTTAAATATGAAACTGTCATTATAATATATAACATGAAATACAGCATTTCTTGACCGAGGTAAAAGGAATTGTAGCAGCATTAATGAAGACAATAATTATGCAAATTTATCCATCTACTTCTTCTTTGTCACTGTAAAACAAGGTCACTTAACATCACCATCACATCACCATCTTTTGATTATTAATATGACCACTAATACACACTGAGTTAGTTTAAACCCAGTTGAAACAACTAATGGTGCAATAAATCTTTTAACAGGTCCTTACAGAATTATCAGACATTTTTCTTAACATAAACAATTCAGCATTAAGTTTTTGTACTTTTTATGTACTTTTTTGAAAATTGAGAAATGTAAAAATTCAACAAGTGAAGTAAAACTTGTCAATGTTTTAAACTTAAATTCCAAGATTAAGAAATATGTAAACTGCATACATGGTAAACATATTAAAGCTGTTCCTCAAAAATACCTTGCATAGTAGTTTTGAATTATTAGACTTAAACAGAACACAGGGTGATTTTCCTTTTTAATTTAATGTAAGAAATGTTATGTTATATATGATTTACTGAAATGTATCTACTTTTTTGCTACACTTAGTAGTAAATTAAAATGGACTGTAAGAATTAAATAGACTATTTGTTTACTTTTTACACAATTATGGTGCAAAATGCCATAGTTATGGTCCTCAAGATAATTGTAAAGCTTTGTGCTCTTATTTAGCCTCATATTTATAGTACAATTTTACTACTAAAATTTATGGGAAAAAATACTAAGCTTTATTTCAGGGTGGGAACTAATAATGGCTAGACTGAAATACAGCATACTGTATAAAACCTTATAGCAATCTCATATCAAGAAAGCAAGTATATTACTTCCCCCTCTTTTAATGTTTTCATTTTACTTTAGTTTTTGCTTTTGGCTGTGATGTAATGATATGATTATTACCATTTCTTGTCTTTCTTCCTATTTTTTGTTCATTCAGCCATATCTCTAAAACATGGCAGAAAAATCACCAATTTGAATTGCATCAGAGCATTCTTCACCTCCGACTCATCCATCATTTTCATATATCCTCAGAGCTGTTATTGCAACCTGTCAAACATTGGAAAAACTCTGATATTAGACATTTAAGTAATCCAATTGATTTTCAGACAAATATTACTGGCCTGTGTGAATGATTGGCCTGTAGACACATTTCTGTATGTATTCATTGCTAAGCTATTGATGATTAAAACAGGACATCCCCGCTGTATGTACTGCTTAAGGCATTTAAAAAGAATAACAATGTATCTTTATTAATTGTTAAATATTTTTATTGTAAATTTCAGGCCAAGTGTAGAACTGACATCATTTGTAAAATGTTGAATATACAATATAATAAATATGTATAAAAATATCAAATTTAATCATAACTGTTGTGGGTACAAAAAGAAAAAAAAATATATACCATACTATATAGTCTGATTTATTAAGCCTTAAGTTCAGAATTTGACATCCACCTTATGGGTTTTCTGTACCCAGCAGTACTAAAGGTGGATCTTGGAAAACACTGACAAAATAAGCATCTGCTGGATAATGTGCCTCACGCTGAAAAGATTCCGACCCATAGTAATGTATGATTATAAGCCTAAAATAATTTAAAAAGGTGAGTTAAAAGGGTAAGCCATACAAACATTTATCCTCTGTAGACATAATCATAAATTTAAATTTTCATTTAATTTAATTTCAGTTCACCACACAGCTGTAAAGCAATAATGCACCACAATGAAAGTGGTATCTTTAACAGAGCTGGAAAAGTCTATCTAATAATTCAGTACTGAACATTGGCAGATTTTCACACTGTGGCATCCCCTAATGAAAGTTAAGTTGCATCCTGTCACTTCTCTGAACTCTCTGCAGCCAGTAAAAGTAAGCCCTATGTTGACCACTGTTTTTCTGTATATCTTGCTGTCACTTTCTCTCTTTCTTTTCCTTGCCTATCCTGATAATATCCTGTTGGATTTCATTGCTGAATCAGCACGTCTGATGCACGTCTGAAGCGGTTAGTGTGTTGATACTCAGTGTGTGATGCTGTGTTGTAAAGCAAAAACTAAGTCATGTGATGCTCTGGGATGGGCAAACAACTTATGAAGTGAGGTTTCTCAGTCTCAGGACGCTGCAGGGTAATGATGGCTCCAAGAATTTACATAATCAGTGTCAGTATGCCATCAAATCCGGTCAAAAGCAGAGTTTCAACCAAATAACAAAAGAGAAAAATGTTCTTTCTTGGGTCATGTGCAACATTTACAACTTCACATACACTGTCAAGATTTATTTACAGATTTTTTACAAGTCAAGACAAGTGCTCATGCTGTATGAAATCCATCCATCCATCCATCCATCCATCCATCCATCCATCCAAGCTAGTGATTATCAAGCATGCAAACATAACCTTAGGGAACTGATCTCTAAAGAAACAGAGTGCATTATTTATTTCAATTACACTTATTTCCAAAATATTAATAATATTTATTAATAGTACACCAATAATATAAGGTAATACTACTGATATTTTAATATTTTCATAAAATACATTTATGAGGACTGGGGCAGATAATGGGCTGCACCGTGGTGTCTTGGTTGGCACCATTGCTTCACAGCAAAAAGGTTTCTGGTTCAAGCCTGGGCTGGAAGGGGTGGGTAACAGGTTCGAGCCAGGCCCTTCTGAGTAGAGTTTGTATGTTCTCCCATTGTATGCATCAGTTCTCTCTGGGTATGCCACCTTCCTTCCACAGTCCAAAGACATGCATGTTAGGTTAATTGTTTACTCTTCCTAGGAGTGAGTATGAGTGGTTGTTTGTCTTTCTCTGAGTTGGCTCTGGAATGGACTGGCGGCCTGTCCAGGGTGTACCTTGCCTCTTTCCTGGGATAGGCTCCAGCCACCCATCACACAAGCCTGTAGTGGAATGCGGGTATAGAAAAAAATAGATGGGTGGAGGGCAGATAATGGCTCATCCAGTCATTCATTACAAGGTTCATTACAAGAAGGCATAATGTGGCACTAAGCAGATATTATGAAAAAATTCTGTCAGTGAACAGTTTAAAAGCAGACGTTATGTATCTTTGTCTATGTATTCTTCTTTATCAAGGTTTGTGTGTGGGCATTCACATGCTGAGAAGTCTTGGATTCAGCTGTTGATATGAGTTCACACTACTGTGAACACATACAATATATTGTCTCCATCTGTGTATTGCTACTAAAGAAAAAAAAAGGCTCATTAGATCTCCATCTGGTGGATCCAGTAAATGCTACAACCCAAGCTGCTGCAAGGCCAATTGAGCAGTGAAATTATCGGGGCTTTTGAGAATTTGTTAGCAATGAATTCTTCTAAAGTCTGCTTGTGGTCCTTATCACTGTTTATTCAGTTTTTATTTTTATATAATTCTCAGTGGTAATGGAAGCTTGTACAGAGTCCAAAATGCACATGAAGTATATCTATAAAACTCAATACAGTGTTGGCCAGTGTAACCAAATGGAAAGGAATTTCTTCTTTTATGTAGCAGTAAACAAGCCTTAAACATGCATATATCAGTTAGATATAACCAGAGTGTTGTAAATCCAGAGATCATATATATGAGACACAAATGCGGTCCCTTTGATGGTAAGTCTCACTCTTCTCTCATGCTACAAATTAGAATCCATAGGCTACAATAACTGTACAGGGTTCAGTCCATCATACAATAATTAATATAAAAATATTGATCCAGGTCAGTGGAACATAAATATATTAGGGATATGGGGTATGGACACCCAGCACTCGTGCAACTGTGACTGAGCTTGGGCATCTTTTATAAGGATACATACAATTTCTCATTACAAGGCTTAAGTGAAAGACCAGATAGGAGGCCAAAGATTAATCCATGAATAACTCTAAACAAAGGAAGGCTTTTAGGGGGACATTATTGCAGCTTAGAGGAAGCTTGGAAGCTCATGTAATGCTAATTTGAACAAAGCTTCATTACAGTATTATTACTTGTTAAGTTTGTGATATAAATCACATATGAAGACAAATCAATGAATTTGGACTAACTGGTGGGATTTTCCTTAAATCAAACTACCATTCATTTCCAAACATGCAAAGCCAACAGCATTAATTTGTCCCAAACAGGAGGATGTTTTAAATATTGTTAGCTTTGGCTAACGGGAGATATTTTGGAGGCTGTGTGCTGCATGAAAGATCACTTCGGACCAGGAATATAAAGTTTAGCTTCCTTCTGGACAATCACAGACTGTTGAACGCTCTAGCACCAGTGCAGACAAACTTTTTATGTCCACACCAGGGCCAGCGAGCAATCAAAAACATTTCCCCCAGAACAACTGAACAACTCTTACAAAGTTCCGCTTACCAGGTAAAGCTGTACTACTAAAACACAAACGGTCTTTCTGTACTATGCAATATAACTGACAACCCAAATAACTAAGCAATATAAGAACATAAACATTGTCTGTACTAGTCCTACAATATATTTACTAAGCAAATTCAATATCAAACATTTCTTATAAAGAGAGACAGATAAATAAAGTCTGAAGATTGAAAACTATCGATGTTATTGGACTTAGCATTGTATTGATCTGAAAACATAAGCATGAGCCATCCTTGTCAATAAGTAGCAGTGAACCTGGGCTTAGTGAGGAATCGCACATCTTTCTCTGCAATGTTTTTCAACATATCTGTGGTTATTAGGTGATTGGCAGAGTGAGGGACATACTCCCCACATTTTCTGGATCTAGCTCTGCTTTATCATCCTTTGCCTTTTGACATTCCCACCTGATTCTGGTCAGTGTGATAAAACTATTTTTCTACTCCATGCTGCATCTCGATGCCTTTGCTCATCGTCCTTTCTCTATAAAGTAAGTCCAAGCAAATTTCAACGCAAACTCATTTTGCCCCTTTGTATTCACAAGTCTGGCACAAAAACTCATTACCAAACATAAACTGAAACGTCATTTAGTCTGACTAGTAAAGTTGTTTGTGGATATCATGTGTCCTCATAGGCTTACTCTTGATTTTTTTTAACTGTAATGACTGTAATGCCATTCATGTTATATGACCTCTAAAACTTACTTTCAAATCCAGTGTACAGTATATAGGTGTTGCAATGTCCCTAGATATATTTAGAAACTGAGTGCAAATACGCTTAAAGTATGTTGGGTATCTTTGTAAGAAATATATAACTTTTAAATTTGCCATGTCGGATAGGATAGGCCATATCCCATTATTGAGATTAAAACTAATAAGCATTACCCTGGACCTCAGTATGAGATCTTATTTCAATTCAAAATGACACCCAGGTACAGTATTAAATTTTTAAAACCTGTGGTTAACCATGAGCTTTTGCCTTTTTTTTTTTTTTTAGAAAGAATCTTAACCAATACCAACCAACAATGAAACTATGTATCCATTAAAATCCTGTCAAAAGACAAAAACATTCTTTGTTTGAGATATTTATGTTGATTTGATCCAGTACAGACTTTGAATTATCTCCTCACGTCTTAATATTTTACTATTGCAATGGACAGATTTTTTAAAGGTATATTATGCATTCTAATGTTTCAGGTTTAGTTGTACTTTGAAAAGAATTGCTCCCACATGCATGTTAGTGCTGAAGACCGGGGGGGCATTATCTGCTGTATTAAACAGATGCACAGAGGACATGGATTTTTAATTTACACCCAGCTGTGTATCAGCAGAGCAGAGCAACAGTACTGCTGGGATTCAAAAAAACGTGAAAAATGGTCCCTAGGAAAGGTAAATTAGTGATCAGAATAATTGTTCAATTCCCTTTGCAAACAGCATGCATGTCTCTTTGTTCACAGCAGCCTACAGTTTGACAGGAAATACACTAATGGCCAAAGGGGGAAAAAAAAAAAAAAAAAAAAAAAACACAAAAGGCCATTATTATTTTTTTTTTTTAGTTAGTTTTTTTTTTTTTTTTTTTTTTTACTTGAATATGTTATCTGATTGTTGGAATACAATTACAATACCTGAACTACACTAAAAGTTACTCTAGCCTGAGGTTTTCTATAACACCACAAATTTCCCCATACAGAAATGGTTTTTAATTCACATACAAAGATTTGTTCTTTCTAATGCATTTTAATTAACAGTCCACTTAATAGAATCTAACAACCTACACTACTAGTCAAAAGTTTTGACAGGGTTTCCCATGTCTATGTCAAAACTATATATATATATATATATATATATATATATATATATATATATATATATAAACTGTCAAAGGTATTCTCTGATTTATTACTTGTGATATTAATGTATTGCAACCAAAATGTGTGTTTAAAAGGTCTGTAGTCTTTGTGACCACAATAAGAACCATAAGGACACAATTACAATTTTATTTTTATTTCAGTGCCTCATATCTTCTTTACATATGTCTATTCTCCTATTGTCTCATAGCCCTCACTGAAGCTTACAGTTTAGTGCTTTAGATATTTTTTTTTATTATTATGTTATACATTTTTTATGGAAAATTGTGCCACAAAAATGTACCTATGTTGTTATCTTAGAAGCTGACTAACTGCGTTCTTTGCTGATGTATCTGTGTATTTCAAGGGCAAAAGACATCAGTGGCATTCACTAGAGCTATAAAACCCTGCAATTTATTCATTGTCTATAATAAAATAAACATTACACATGATATTTAATAATGCATGCATGCAACAACAGTATAAGCAAAAATAAACTTGTAACTGGGAACATTCACAGTGACAACCGATATCCAAAGTTTTAAAAAGGCATAGGATTTGCAGTGAAATTGTGGTATTTTCAACACATGGACATACAAATAGACAACATGTTTTCTTAGGGGTCATTTTTTGAAACTATACAGTATGTGGTGCGGGTGGTAAGAGGAAACAGTGGGATTATTGTGTTTTGGATTATTGATTTTGTTACATTGAGTTGTGTTTAATAAAAGTGTTCTACCTTTGTTTTTTTTGTTTGTTTGTTTCTTCCTGCTACATTGAACAACATGTGGTTTAAAGAGATACATTCAT
Organism: Melanotaenia boesemani; assembly: GCF_017639745.1. Classification (NCBI taxonomy): domain Eukaryota; kingdom Metazoa; phylum Chordata; class Actinopteri; order Atheriniformes; family Melanotaeniidae; genus Melanotaenia; species Melanotaenia boesemani. Next base: position 15,153,706 of record NC_055682.1, on the reverse strand, counting down.
GATTAGATCTATCCATCCATCCATCCATATATATATATATATATATATATATATATATATATGTGTGTGTGTGTGTGTGTGTGTGTGTGTGTGTGTGTGTGTGTGTGTGTGTGCTGGACTGGTGACCTGTCCAGCTTCCCCGTGACTCTTCATTGGATGAAGTGGTATAGCTAATGGATGGATTGATGGATAAATATGTGTTAACATATTGATTAATTAACACCATCTTTAACACCATCATTTTTTTTTTATTGCGCATTACCAAAGACTTTTATTTTCAAAGTTCTTGTTCCCTGGCTCTCAACACAGACAAACCACGTGCAGAGGCTTGAAGTCTTAATCTTTTACTACATGTCTGGTCTTGCACCAGCGGTGCATCTGATGTAATCAGGAAGAAGCGGGTTTATTAAAATGAAGAGATGTTTTTTTGTCTGGCACATAAGAAAGAAGAAAAAGAATTCTGGTTTTATTCTAGTAGATATAAGTTAAGCAAAGGTAAGACATTGTATGACTATGTTTTACAAATGTGAAGCAGAAATTGGGCCTTTTGACTATGGTTTGGTGAATCTTGGTCATAGTGAATAAACTTACAGTTTTGGAATTTTTGAGATGTGAGCTTTTAGTAGAGCAATCATTTGTCCATGTTCATGCTGTCCCATATATTTATTTATTAATATAAAGTGCCATATTTGGAATTTGGAACAAAGAAAGGAATATGTATCAGGTGTCACACTGCAAAAATTAACCACTTCTAGCTGCTCGGATGATTCCAGGAACACAACTAGCAAGATAGCAACTACTCCAGCAACTACCTTTGCATGAGTCCCTCCTTCTCCTCTTCCTCCATTGTCTGCAGCTGCATTACACTCAGTCCAACTCCTTAGAAAGTGTAATCAATCATAATTTAATTGGTCAGTACTTTTAGTGAGTTCGGTTATTGTCTGCGGATGTTTCTGTTATACAAAATTAAACAGGAGCACTGGTTGCCTTTCTCATAAACAAAATAATGTTAAGGGTCAGTTAAAGAGTGTTTCACCACGGTTCCCCTTTGACTGAAATGTAGAAGCTTGTCCAATGGCAAGATCATGATGAAAGTGTGTGTGCTGTGTCTGTGTTGTCTTCTGTAAAATGCAATCCGTAGTGCCAGAAGTACAGTATCTACTGACATAGCTGTTCAAGTTCTTTGATTAACTGAGCTTGGCATCAGTCTGTTTATTAATGACAAAGTGTGATCATTGGTTGAGATAACAAGACTGACTTTGCTAATCATAAATGAAATATTCTATTATCTGTTGAATCTGTTGTGTCACCACTGACTTAATTCAATTTTGAGTGTCGGCAAAAGTGTTTTGTTTATGGTAGAGGAAACTACTTCTTTTTATAGGTATTCTTTACCTCATCTTCTTTTATATGGGCCAGATGTTGAATTATTATCTTGCTTTTAATCATTTTAATGTAATTTATTATTTTATTGTGATTATGTATTGATGCCTTTTACTATTTCTAAATATCTGTAATGCCTTTGTTTTATGTAAAGCACTTTGAATTGTCAAAGAATTGTCCTGTACATGAAATGTGCTATACAAGTAAACTGCCTTGCCTATTAAATTGGAATGTGTCCTCTTATAAAGTCAAAGTTCACTTGATAGATAGGGTTCACCCACGGCAATAAATTGCCCAGCCTGTTATTGTGTCCTGGTGTCAGGACTCCTTATGCCTTTTTTCATAATGTGAGAAAAAAAGTCATTTTCTTAAATCAAACATTCTAACTTAAGTGATTATTGTACATATGTACAGCAGAGTAAAATATTTCTTTAATTTGAGTTTATATTCTGCAGTTATAAAATCAGGATCTGTAGAATAGCTGCCTTAGTCATAATATGACATGTTTGACAACTGCAACAGAAAGATACAGTATGCTGAGTGCAGTTTACAAGGGAATCTGACAAATATGTCTGCATGCATAGGATAAACACTATGGATGTGCTTCTTTTTTTCTACTACATTTGAATATATTATCATAAAGAAAATCTTAAAAGCCACAATATGTATTTATTTTCTTTCTGTTACAATGTGCACAACATTTTTTTGAGTAACAAGTGTCAAGAGCACCATTGTGCATTCACAAACAAACAAGCAAGTGCTCCTGCATCAGAAGAGAGTCTAGTTACTGTAATAGTCTTGCTAAAATACCACAATAAAAATGACTAAATTGGCAAAAAATAGCAGATATAAGAGAAAAGATAGCTCTGTATTTTTTTTTTTCTTTTTTTTCTCCTATCAGAATTACCATGGTACTGATAGACCTTGCTAGTTGAATGGATGAAGAAATGTTGTTTTGTGGGTGAAATAATAAAGAGTGCAGAATAATAAGATATGAATTTGGTTTGTAATATGAAGCTTCTTCAAACAACCAATGGATTCCTTTTTTATACTGTGTTGCTAGGGGTGAAAACATGATGCATTTAAAAATGATGTGGCTTAAATAATTTTTAATAGTGCAACCAACCTGTTTTGAAAATAATAATGAAAGTTATCGTTGCCAGTGTAACCATACCTGCTGTTGGATTATTGCAAATCCCATCATTGTTTTCCATTGCTTTTATCTGTGTGTGGGCATTGATACACACTGAGAAGTTAATAGAGGCTTCTTATTTCTACCCCAGGAAATGCAAACCTTTTGATTGCCCTTCATGAAACAATGAAAAAAAGTATAACAAGCTCAGAAGAAGAGTGAGAGAGAAGGAAATAGTAACTTTGTATTGAAAACAATGATGGAATAAAATGTTAGTTTAACAAAAGAAAGAGAAATATTTTATTTATCCCCATTGACCTAATCTTTAGGGTTGATAGATTAAAGCTATTCCATTAAAGTAGCTGAAACATGAGTGTTCGACATCTGTTGACAAAATAAACACAATTCAAAATGCTAGTATTCATCCTGACCTTCAAAAGTTAAAGGGTTTACACATTCTCTAAAGGAAAAATGACCAGACTACAATTGCGAGCAATCTGAACAGGATACTGTTACAATCTGTCCTGCCACTCCTCCATTCACTCCTCACCTCCCTCATCCTCCACACCTGTTCCTCATCCGCTCATCAGTGATCTAGTCAACCTGCCACACCTGTCTTCCTTTGTTCCCCAGTCCTTTATATACACCAGCACCACAGTCATTCCCTGTCGGACCTTAACCTACACACTTCATGGACTCACCCCTTCTCCATTCCATGGTTCCTGTCCCTCCTATCGACGCCTTCAGTTCAGTCATAGTAAGACCTCTTCCTTATATCCTGTCTTATAAATAAAGAATGTTTAACCTGCCCTTGTCTCCGAGGAGTCCTGTGTAACAGATACCCAACAAACTCATGGGATTGTAGGGGTATGAGACCAATTACACTAAAGTTCACTATAGCATGACAATGCTTTGATTAGGTTTCATCGTACAACATATCAAACCAATGCAAGCAGGGACATAATAGAAAACACACAAAAAAAAACTACAGTAAACCTTGGGGCAAGTGTTGAGCAGTATAGCTGATGGGCAGTCAAAAGTTAAAAAAAAAAAAAAAAAAAGAAGAAATCTCACAGACCTCTCAAGTTTACTGCGCTGCCTCTTTTAATCTCTCTTTCTGAGCATGTACAGTATCATGATCTGCTCCTCCGTCACTGACATCAAAACTAGGGGGGTGAACTCTAATCTCTGCCACTTCCTCTTGTTGAATGTGTTGCCTTATGAGGCATGTGAAACTGATGTTTTAACCACAAAAAAGCATGAATGGGCCTTAAGGGGGCTTTCAGTAAAGATTAAAACATTTTAAATAACAAGAATTTGTGTTTTTTTTTTATTATTTTTATACCTTTGAATATCATTTTCATAATTATAACCTTTTTATAGTTACACTAAATAGAATCAGTTCCTGTCCATGCTTTTTTCATCTCTGGCGATATTGTAAGTTGTGTGCGTGAACATAGTTTGTTCTTTATGTTATTGTGATATTTGGTACAAAGTCGTTGGCTATCTGCAGTGAAGTCGTAGTAGACTGGTACTTTTTGACAAAGAACATAGAAAAATGATTAGCAAGATAGCAACCACTGCTACAACTGCAGGTGCATGTGTCCCTTATTCTCCTCTGCCCCTGGAGGCACCATCTGCAGCTGGATTAAACTCCATCCAACTCATCCAAACAAAGTGTAGTAAGTTACAATTCCATTTTTACTGACAGTATTTTAGCATGTTAGATTTTTCTCTGCTTCAGATGTTTTCTTGATGTTTTACAGAGTTGAAATAAGTTTAAAAAAAAAAATCAACCAGGATATGTTTGAGCTCTAGCAGCCTCTCTCAGAAGAATAATTTATGTAGTTGTGCAGGTTAGTTACTGAGTGTTCCACCACGGTTCCTCTTTGACTGGGATGTAAAAGTTTATTGAGGGATAAAATCACAATGAAAACATCTGTGCAGAATGCCTGTATTTGTTTTAACTGAAATGTAATCCATGGAGAACTTATCTTATATCACTTTCTAGATTCTTTGATTAACTGATCTAAGCCTCATGATGTCTATCATTTATTTATAAAGTCTGAATATTGGTTAAAATTACTGAACTGACATTGCTATTCATAAATGAAACGTTCTTTTTTCTGTCAACTCTGTCAGGTCACATAACTGGATAAATGAATGAGATTTTAAGTGTTGGCAAAAAGGTTGTTTTTTTTTTTTGTTTGTTTTTTTTTTTTTTTGTAGAGGAAAATACTTATTTTTAATAACAGTCTATACCTAATCTGCTTTGTATGGGCCAAATATTTAATAATTAATCTAGAATTTGTCCTCGTGAATTTAAAGTTTGCTTTATTAATAGGGCCCACCCATATCAATTAAATTCCCGGGATGCTACCATTCTCGGCGCTGGGACTGTCTGTGCAGCCTAAAGCCTGCAGACTTGGCTCATGACAGAGAACTTGACATGAGGCTCCAAGTCTGGCTAGTGTATGTGAAATTAATTTGTGGCAATGGTGGACATCATCACAAATGAAGTGGATTATTTACTTTCTCATCTGTTTTCTTCAATGTCCCTCCAGGAAAAACTTGAAGTGAAGAAACTGTTTGCATATCATTGACAGAATATTCAAATATGCTGAAGGACGTGCAAAATTTGTATAATTTCTGACAAACAGACAATGGCCGGTGCAGCCAGGAAGTCATGTTTCTGTGTCCTGGGTTCACTTTTTGGGGAGTATATGAGGTTAGTGGCTGCAGTGAAGCTTTTAAGGATGTTGATAGAGAATGAGCTTCAAGGCACTGGAAGATCAAGGTCTGAAATGCTGAAATTATTGCAAATGGCAATCACATCCTCAATGACATCAGCAGTCAGAAATATTCTCTACGACATTGAAAAGGATGAAGTCACTCGTCTGGATAAAAATGGGACAGGAAAGACAGAACATACTGTTCTGCTTTCTTTTGAGCTGGGCGTAATTCAGAAATCATCTGAAATTCTGTGAAATTGTGATAAAATTGGTAAACTGAGATGGTAAACTCATTCAGTTTCTTCCACAATGTTTTATTTAATACATTGCAAAGCAGTTGTATTTTACAAGAATAGCAAAAAAGCTAAAAAAACATACAAAAATGGCTAAAGTTATGCAAAGAAGATGTGAGATGTTTAGATGCGAGTTAAAGCAGAAGATATATCTAAAAAGCTGAGCTGTGATGGTGTCTGAAGTGAGCTTCCATGCTGACCAGATGAAAGCACTGGAAAACCTTGGAATCTTTTATATTTATCTGTGTGTGGATGGGTGAAACTTGTTTGAATTAAGGCCTCCACAATCAGGCATTGTTTTTTCCTTGTGTAAGTCGGCATTTTATTGTTTCCTTGTTGTTCAATGTTAAAAGGTTTTGGTGTCAACAAACTATGACAGTCGGGTTCCATCTGCCATGAAAAAGATTGCTAGGACATCCCAGTAAATTAAGCAAAAACATTTGCACAAGCTAAAATAACCTCTATTTCTGGATTTTCTACTACAACCGCAACTATGTGTGAAACAAAAAAGCAGCTACACCTTTCGTCATTTTAATTTACCCTCAAAACAGCAGAAACTAAAGCTTGGTACACACATACCTGTTTTTTGTCCCGATTTTGCCCCTTCCTGACCAAGGACAGCAAACGCTTGATTATCTTATGTCTGAGGCGTGTTAAGACCGAATTTGTCCAGAGAATTGGCTCCAAAACAGGTCGTGGCCGACAATCGGAAGTTTTAAACATGTAATCAATTAGAAAGCAAGCTGGGGAGCAAGAAGGGACATAAAATCTTCGTGTTCACGCTTTCTCCAGTCTTTTTTTTTTTTTTTTCAGTGCTTGATTTTTCTGTTATTAATCGCAAGACGAACATCCTTACTTCATCATGTATGTCCTCTGCTATGCTGGATGTTGTGTTTTTTGGTTGTTGCCATGTTTCTTCTTTTTGGTTTTTGTTCAATCAGTTTGATCAAGGAAGATTTCTGGCTCGGAGGACTAGATTCTAGATCGGTTGCGGGACAGATTTGTTATGTGTGTGTTTTTCTATGCTAAGATTATCGGAGCACATCACACAGTACAATCAAAACTGTTAAATGCCTGATTTTTTTTATCTTCATGTAGGTCTCTAACAGATAAAAAATCTCTTCACATTTAGAAAATCATTATGTGTGTACCAGCCTTAACTGAGAATGACCCCGACCTACTGAAGTAAAGTCATTTACAAATCTTTAACAAAGTGCTTCCTGCAAACCCTTTTTGACCCACTTCATTTTGATCCTTATAGAAAAAAGAGACTTCAAGAGGAACCTTCAAGTAATATTGAGCAATTTCACTATTTAAACAGTTAAAGCAACTAAGAGCAACACAAATACAAGCCACTTTCATCTGATCATTTCTATATTTTTTCCATGCATTGTCCATAAAAAAATGACAAACTAAAATCTGTACACAACACGGGAGCATAACTAGCATTAAAGATGTAGAGGTGCAAGACTGGCCTGCAGTGCACCTGAAGAGAGAATGTGTGAAGAACACAGAAATAAAATATAACAGCAATAACCCTTACCGTTGCAGACTGTAGCAGTCAAATTAGTCTAATTCTATATAAGACAGGAAATGATGTGTGTAGGGGTGTGTGTTAGGCCGGAAAGGGAAATAGGTTTTGACCGCTTTTTCTGGGAACACGCTGCTAATATGCAGCATGCGATTTGTTTTATATTTTGCATTAAGAGGAGAAGAAAGGAAAATAAATTGGCTTTTAACTGCAAACGGACAGGGTCTGGAAAGTTTATTCACACCATCTACACACCATCTACACCTGGCAGAAGCGTGTAAGTCAAAATTCCGGATCTAAACATTCCAGTGGCTTTAAGCAATGGCTTAGACCCTACACAGACTTTAAAACTGATTAGCAGTTATAATGAAACAATGGGAATTTGCGTCCAGGAAGGTTAACATTGCAAAGTTGTGGAACTTTTTTTTTTTTTTTTTTTAACATATCCAATGGGGAAAAAAGTAAATGTATATGAAAGAATCATTTATTTTATCAATTTAGTTTTTTTGTCCATACCATCACAACTTTTTTAGTAAGTGATGTGGGGTTGTTAGGTTTAGGAAATAATCAGCTTTCATGTTCATCAAAAAAAAAAAAAAAAAAAATTTCTACTTGGGTGCTGCTAAACAAAAGAAAATGAATAAATGAATGAATGGATGAAACATTTTTTTGTGGTTAGAGTGATAATTACATGATTATGTTACACGAATACACAGCTATTGCCACGTGTTTAAAATCATATGATGGTTGCATTTTATTATCCACTATCAAAGGAAATACGATAACACATACCCACAATTCCTTGCAGTAGGAACATTCGGTGTGATGCTTCGCAGGCTTAATATCAGATTAAAATTAGCATAATACCCAGAACAGTCTATGTTTCAAGAAAACTGGAAATAGCAAGATTATTTATTATTCATTTATATTTACCTTGACTGATTAACTGATTTGTAAGCCTATATTAACTCAAAATTTTCAGTTTGAAATGGGCAGCTCAGTCTCTTTTGTTAATGTTCAATGCCGTGTCAACCTTTTCATCCACTTAGGCCCCCTCTGTGGACCTTTTAACTCCATGCAACATCACCTCACTACTTCCTTTGCTCTTGTCAAAGTTGTTATGGCCGCAAGAGGGCTTTGTCATGATAAAACATAACACTGGGTTGTAATAAGCTGTTTGCTCAAATGACCTATGGGCATTTTATTTATTTTTTTATTTATTTATTATGGGAGGGCAGTCTTTACTAACACAACTGTCACTTCTTCTTCAGTTTCATTCTTTCAAGGGACAATAAAGCTGTCTTTTTTGATGTGTTATTCTGTCTTTCATTGTCACAATACATTAGTTTAGAAAATCTTTTGTTGTATTGCCCCTTTGAAAGCCAGTGCTTCTGGGATGTGTAAAATGAACATTGGTTTTGTTTGTGCAACTTTTATCCGAAACATTATATTCATATATCTTAGATATTTTTAATTTCTGTTTAATATACATTATGTGGCTAAAACGTGAAAGTTATTAAAAATACTGCAAAATCTTTACATTAGTGTTCAGACCCTTTGTTAAGATTGCTTGTAGGTTTTTACTATTAAAAAAAACTGGCCATGGACAAACACATAATCATTAGGAGCTTTTCTTCTGTTAGTAAAGGAGCATTGTCCTTTTAAAATAAATTCTTAGATAAAAAAAAATACAAAAATAAAAGGATGAGTGCCCTCAGGAACAACTGTTTTTCAGCTGAGAATCCTCATTAAAGCTACTTATGGGTAACAAAATGTATCCATGTTGTCTTCCTTGGCTAATGTGCCAGACTGTCATCATTCTCTTCCTCTACTCTGTTCTCCAGTTCATCTGCCATTGTTTAGTCAGCAATGATTCACACCAGATGCATCCTTATGATGAGTGCACACAACAGAAATGATAGCCTAAACTGGACTTTTATATCAGTCTAAGCCCATCCTTTTACTTTATCCTTATTTGTCAAAGTGGCCTTGAATCTAGTAAGCAATATGCTTTTCCTAATATATCACATATTTTATCTTGCAGAGAACAGATGTGTTTTTTAGATTTTTTGTTTTGATCGTCCCCCAGCTGTCTGATGTCCTCTTGCAGAATTGTTAAAACTTTTCAGGCAACTATTTTCCTAAATTGGATTATCATTTGTTATCATGATTCCTTTTTGACAGATAATGTCCAATTCCCAAGTTGTTTTGTAGTATGTATAATTCAAGGTTTAATAAAAGTAGAAAGCACACACACACACACAAACAAGAAAAGAAAAAATTAATATCTGCTATGTTCTTACAAATATTTATTTAAGTGCTTGATGACTAAAAAAAAAAAAAAATCATTCATCCATCATTATTAGTTAAAAAAAAGCACAGACAAAAAAAACAGTAAGAAAATAAGCCTAGTTGCCTTGGTGATAAGAAGTGCATTTCTCCTCTGTGCCCACATAAAGCTGAAATTCTATACCATCAAATGAATTCTACATGTCCTCAAATTGCTTAAACCACTGGCTGTGCTCTTGGACACTTTATGGTTAAGGCATTGGCTTACTGATTAGAAGGTGAGGATCACTTTGTGCCAGCTGATCCTGCTTCACAAGCTCTTAAACAGAAAGAGAAAATAAAGATTTTTGTGACCCAGGCTTGGTCCTGGTTTTAAGTCACTAATCAAAGATATCTTGAGGTTACGTTCTTCATTTAAGGTAGATTGCACTGGGGTTCACTGACAACTCTTCACTAAGATTTAGAAGGGGATGATTAGAACATTTACAAGATTAATTGAAAGTTCCTCCTCTCCTTTTTGTGTTTGAAATAATACTATTAAGAAGAATGTATTTCGTCATTAAAAATGTTTTGATAGGGCCTATCATTAATTCAGTTATGGATTGGTATTAGATTGGTATAAGGACATTTTTCTTATTTTGTTCTGTATGCATGTAAGCATCTACTTCAATCATTTTTTTTAAGTAAATGCATGCCACATTTTTACAATTTTACTCTCAATTGTGAACTGGCTTTTTTCTTTTTTTTTTCTCTCTTTACAGGACAGAATAATGATGGGACAGATTATACATACATCTTTTTCAGTAACGACTTAAAAAGATTAATTTTCCTACTGCCTTATAAGCTGAGGTTGAAAGAAGAGTATGGTGAATCAGTTCAATTTTAATTACTTTTAGAAAACTTAACAGAACCATTTCTGACTTTTGGATATGACATTTGTGCTCATGTCAGCCATGCACTCACTTGGAAATGAACATAGCATGACCTTGGAACCACATAAAGAATTACTTTGAATATGAATCTAATGGTACTCACTGGAAAACCATGCAGTTGTAATAATCTTTAATGTACTGTTGGAGGTTATATTATTTAATGGCTGATCATTAAAACAATCTACAGAAAAGGTAACCTTCCATCTTATACTTTTAAATAGTTTTTTTTGTTTGTTTGTTTGTTTGTTTGTTTTGTTTTTGTTGTTTTTTCTCCGACCTGACACTCCTTTATCTCTTGTCCTCGCTTAAACCAAATTTGGGGAAAGATTCATATTTAAACTGCTTGTAGGTTGCAGCTACTGTACATTGACTGCAGCAGGTGAAGTGGAGAACAACAAATTAGGGTCTTCTTTTCAATAAATGCTTCCAGATCAATATGTTTTATTTTGTCTAATAAATACTGTTCACATTTTGTTCCTCAAGCTGCCACATTACATCTTGGAGATGACAGCAGCTAATCTCAAAGCTTTGTTTTTCAGTGTGATCCACTGCTTATGGTGCGGGTGTGTACTGAATCTATCAACCTTTAAAAGTTAACAAGTTGTCTGGGGAAATGCCATTTGTACCAGTTCAAAAGGAAATGTCAGATACTGATAAAATGGTGAAGCCTTATACACATGTCAGTTGTTTTTAGAGGATCTACAGAGAAACCTTTGTGGCTTAAATAGTTCTTCAACATTTTTACAAGCTGTCTGTAAAAAAAAAAAAAGGTAGGGGTGTGGGGCACAATTTGAAAAAAAGTGGATTTGAAATTATCTGTTCTACCTTCTAATTTAACATCTATATAATAATTTTAACCTGCAACCTTGACTCATAATGCTGACTACAGCGATGGTATTGGTAAAGTCATTCTAGGATCAAACATTTTCTTTTTGATTGATCTGAATGATTTGAGGCCAGAGATTACAGTTTATATCTGTAGAGACAGTGAACAACGGCACAGCTTTCTTGTCAACATCACAGGGACATATAAAACACACATACATGAATATGCTGCATCATCGGGCTGTCTCTACGAGGCATTTCACAAAATATTGAAAGGAATTGTTCAGCATGAAGGCCTACCTGCATTATCTGGGTGTTTTTTTCTTTTTTCTTTGGTTTTCAGAACCTTGATTTTTGCATGGTTTAAACAGTGTGTTGTAGTAAATTCCATTAATGTTAATGGCTGGAATGCACTGATATTAAAATTAATAACTAATTATTATGTATAATTTATGTTTCATTATGTGACTCATGATTGGGTGATTTATTGGAAATAATGAATATATCTAATCTCAGTTTTGAGAATTTATGATACAACAGTAAACAGCAGCATGGTATTTTAAATTGGATTTCTGTGGGAATAAGGTGAACACAATGGTTTATAAGCAAAAATGCCAAGCATGACCTGCAGGAGACAGACAATCTACTCTGATTGTGATTAGATAAAGCCTAACTTCCTGTTAGTTTATACTGTCAAACTATTAACATTAAGTATTCTGTAGGTTATGTCATAGTTTTAATGATGAAGCTGCATAAATGTCAAATTACTCACTTGCTACTAAGGAAAATTTAAAAGCCTGATAATTTGTGACTTATAAGCAGTGATGCACTTACCCTCTATTTTCAGGGTTCCAATTAAATTACGATGACTGAAATCAGATATCTGCTGATACTGATCTTTTCCTGTGAGTTTATGTGAACAATATTGTGATTATCATCATTATTGCTCTTCTTGTTATTGTGTAAAGCCGGATTTATGCTTGTGCGGCACCTGTGTGCGGTCGGCCACGGCGTTTCTGACACTGGTGAGTTTGCTTTCACACTCGAGCGTAGGGGGTGCATGTCGTTTTGGTGTTGTGTTGCAGTTTCTCCTCCTAACCTGAAGGTGGCAGCAGGGGTGGTATCGGCCGGTAAACTCACCAGGTCGGAATTCTTTAATCAAAGACAATATCTGTAGTTATTTCATACTCTTAATAAAAACAAAGATAGTTATAATTTCGCTGTAACAACAGCTTTTTTAATATTTAAGGTCCAAGAGAAAGTGTAGAAAGGGAACCAGGATGTATAATAAACTGGGAGCGCTAGATAAGGTGACAGTGTAGCAAACAGACCGTGGTCGGCAGTATCAGCACAGGACAACTTTTGATCATAGAAGCTACTGTTGAACTTTTACCCTGCGGAGAAAACTGATTTCGGCCACTTGTATTTGTAAAATAATTTTTTCAGTCACTACTCACAGCTCGTGACCAAGGCCGCCTTATTGCACGGGCTTACCTGGGCTGAAGCCCAGGGGCCCACGGGGTTTATGGGCCTATCATTTTGGGACTAAATTATCATAAAAACTGAGATTGTTATGTAATTTGTCAACTCTCCTGTCAATCACATTGTATGAGAATTTGAGACGGCTGATTGATCCAAATTAACCAGTTGCTACCATGCAAAACCACCCCCCCCCCCCCCATGTCAAGTTGGTCATGCTTCACCACTTTGATAGAGCGAGACAGCCTGGTGCAAGATGTCGTCCAAAAAAAAGTTCGAAAGCGGTGCGTTCAAAAGGAAATTGGCTCGGGATAAACAGGACCGGGAGAAAAAATTACTAAAAAGCATTCCAAAGCTAACTGGATTTTTTCAGTCCCACTCGGATGACAGCGGAGGAAGTGGCCCATCTATCCCGCCAGAGGAAGCAGCGGGGCCCACGCAGATGCCGCAGGTAACGGACACAGGCGAGGAAGACAGATATGGGGTGGAGGAGGAACGGCAGGCACACGAGCATCACAGAGGGGCGGGGGACGAGATGGACGGCGCTTTCAGCAGTGACCCTGGCCTCTGGGGAAATGACTTTGACCGGCCCAAAGTGCGCGCATACTGGGCAAAAGTGGGGCCGGCAGGTTGTCAGAATAAAAACGCTGATCTGTCTGCGTCGGTGCGCATGTACAAACATCAGAGACGTTTTTTTTCAAAAACATATTTCAGCCGCAAACTGAGTAATGGAGAGTGTGTGGATAGAGAATGGCTTAGTTACTCACCATCAGCAGGATGTGTGTTTTGTTTTGCATGCAAAATATTTGGTGACAACAAAGAAAAGTCTGTATTTGTCAATGGGGGTTACTCTGACTGGAAACATGCAGGTGATCGTTTAGCAGAACATGAAGGCAGTGACATCCACAGAAAAGCCATGGTTGCTTACATCAACCAAGCAGCTGACTGTGGGACAGTGGACTCTGAACTGAAGAAACAGTTCAATGAAGAATGTGAATACTGGACACAGGTTCTACAAAGAGTTGTTGCTGTTGTAAAATATTTGGCTGAACGGGGATTAGCTTTCAGGGGTGACAGCCACAGGTTTGGAGATGCAGACAATGGCAATTATTGGCCTACAAAACTTCTCAGCCCAGGGGCCTAACAGTAGGTTAAGGCGGCCCTGCTCGTGACCATAGGTGAAGGTAGGAATGTAGATCGACTGGTAAACGGAGAGCTTTGCCTTTTGGCTCAGCTCCTTCTTCACCACGACAGACCAATGCAGAGTCTGCATCACTCCGGTCGTCGCACTGATCCATCTGTCAACATCCCGCTCCGTCCTTCCCTCACTTGTGAACAAGACCCCGAGATACTTGAACTCCTCCACTTGGGGCATGACCTCATTCCCTAATTGGAGAAACCACTCCACCCTTCTCCAGCTGAGTACCAAGATCTTGGATTTGGAGGTGCTGATTCTCATCCCAGCTGCTTCACGCTGTGAATTGCTTCAGCGAAAGCTGAAGATCACGGTCCAGTGAAGCCGACAGAACGACATTATCTGCACAAAAAAGAGACCCAATCCTCAGGTCACCAAACCGGACCTAGAAATTCTGGTCATAAAAGTTCTGAACAGAATCAGTGAGAATGGGCAGCCTTGGCGGAGTTTAAATTTTATTGAAAACAAATCTTAGTTACTGACAGCAATCCGGATCAAGGCATTAGTTGTACAGGGATGGGACAGCTCATACAAGGTGTCTGGCACTCCACACTCCCAGAGCACCTCCGACAACAGTCCCAGAGGACACAGTCGATCGCCTTCTCCGAGTGCACAAAGCACATGTGGACTTGTTGAGCAAACTCCCATGTCCCTGCAAGACCCTGAAGAGGGTGTATTGCTGGTCCACTGTTCCACAACCAGGATGAAAGCCCCATTACTCCTCAATCCAAGGTTCGACTATCCAACGGACGCTTTCTCTCTAGGACCACTGTTGTTTTGGGCAGGTATCTCAGTTTTAGTCTTAGTTTTAGTCATCATGATGAAAATGCTTATTAGGAACACATGCTCAACTTGACCTAGTTTGCCAGTGAACTTATGATGGATTATAGTTAAAATATGTCCATATATTGTTTCATCGCTTCCACCAAACCCCTTTGTCGATGCTGCCGCGATGATTTATCTATGAATGAATAAACTGCTTGTCTGTGTGCTTGCTGCATGTCAGGTGGTGGGCGTGGCCAAGGTGCAGCCCCATTGCTGACTGAAAGATTGCCCTCACAATAGGCTGAAATGTCATGCATTTTTAATGTCAGACAATCAGCCCTTGAACATTTTCGTCTTATCTCGTCTTGTCAGCGAAATCTCATAAACATCTCATCATGTTTTCATCACCAGAGAGCCATGTTTAGTCGTCATCGTTGACTAAAATAACACTGTCCAGGACCCCTGAAAAGACATTACCAGGGAGGCTGAGGCGTGTGATTCCCCCTGTAGTTGGAGCACTCTCCCTTTCTGAAGAGGGGGACCACCACCCCAGTCTGCAGTCCAGGGGAACTGTCCCCGATGTCCATGTGTTGCTGCAGAGGTGAGTCAAACAAAACAGCCCTACAGCATCCAGAGCCTTAAGGAACTCTGGGCGGACCTCATCCATCCCTGGGGCACTGCCACCGAGGAGCTTATTAATCACCTCAATGACCTAAGCCCCAGAGATAGGAGAGCCCATAACATGGTCCCCTGACTCTTCTTTCTCATTGGAAGATGTGTCAGTGGGATTGTTACGGCCCCTGGCCTTTCTGGATTGGCCTCCAGCCTGTCACTCTACACTTGGATATGCAAATACCACTGTGCCAGTGCTGCCTTGGGATTGGCTGTGGACCAGCAGCTGCAGTTTCTCCCCTCCGCCTCGCCGATTGGTCACTACTGCTCCCGCACTCCCCAGCTGGAAATCATGAGTGATGCCTTTCCCTTAAATAGGAGGACCTGTCATTGATCATGGGAGCTGTGTCAGTAGGACACAGTTCGCCTTTTGGTTGGTTCTCTGAGCGTGTATTAGCTGAATTGCTTTACAGTTGTTAGTAGAGAAAATTATTGGTCTTGTGAACTGTTTTCCTGAGTATACGCTTTGTGACTTCTGGTATAGCTTGGTGTCATTGGACACTTTAGATTGTTTTGAAGAGGTTTTGAGCGTTTTTCTGTCCTGACTGTTTAACTGATGGTTTGCTAAACAGTGTGTTAATTTACAGATTGTAATTAGGGAGCTTCCTCATTAGGAGAGGCTCCCCTCTTTTGTTTCTTAGGATCCTTTTGTTTGATATTCTGGTTTTCATTTTGATTCTGATTTCTTTCTATAGGATTTCTTTGGTTAAGTTTCCTTTGTTTTTTTTTGTTTTTATTGTAAGCGAGTTATATTTTGCTGCTGGTTAGAGTAGACACCCTTTGTTATTGCTGTACTTCACCTGAAAAGGACATTTTATGTAGTATTTATTTGTAAATAACAGTAACTTTGTAAATAAATTATTGCTTATTTTAATTTTGTTTCTTGTTGTGTTACTCCATCCCTTCCACCCCTAGACCAGAGTAACAGGGATTAAGAAGGTCTTTGAAGCAGTCCCTCCACCAACCCACAACACCCTGATTCGAGGTTAACAGTTCCCCATCCCCACTGTACGCAGTGTTGATGGAGCACTGCTTCCTATTGAGCTGCCGGATGGTGGATGAGAATCTCCTCAAAGTTGTCCGAAAGTCATTCTCCATGGCCTCTCCAAACTTCTCCCATGCCTGAGTTTTTGTTGCATTCTGCTTAACCTACTGATACCCATCAGCTGCATTTAGAGTCCCACAGGCCAAAAAGGTCCAACAGGAGTCCTTCTTCAGCTTAATGGCATCCCTCACTGCTTGTGTACACCAACAAGTTTGGGGATTTCTGCTGTGACAGGCACCGATGACTTTATGTCCACAGCTCCTCAACAATAAAGACACTAAACACAGCCCACTCAGACTCGATGTCCCCTGCCTCACCTAGGACTTGATTTAAACTCTTCTGGAGATGGGAGTTTGATGCTAACATTATTTTAGCTTATGATGGCGTGCGAGCTAGCCTAATCAGAGACATCGCGTCATACTAAGTCATGATTTTAAGTCATTACTTAGTGAGCAGTTGTTGCATTACTTATCCCCAGTTCTTAGAACACAGACTGCGAACAGCATGAGATATTTCCATCAGTAGCTGAAGTTGCTTAGAAACTAAAAACTGCAACTTAGATATTTTCTCCCCAAAAATGCAACATCCTCCTCTTTTGATGAGCATTTTCAGTACTGCATACGACCCAAGCGCACACGTTTCGTGACTCAGACCTTGGGCAATCAGATCTTGTTACTTGCCTACCTGTGCTGTTTGTTCAGGCTTTTCAGCAGAGCTGACTGATTGGTTGTAACAGCAACCACAGAAGAAAAACAAGTGGGTATTATTGGAAAAGTGAGCTCTGTGAGTACATAATTTCACTTGAACAGGCAAATGCAATAATTACTGACATAAAACAGCAGATTCAACCACTCTCAGATGAACTTCAGAAAAGAAATTTGTGCAGTCTGGTTTAATGACTTGTCTGCCAATGTTGTCAAGTTTCATCGGGAAACAGACAAAAATGCTTGCCTCACAAACTGCAGTCCTTTAGGATACAGTCGAGTGGGATCTGTCACCTGTCAATGGCCCTCCTGTTCTACGCCTGGCACAAAGATGCCTTGGACTGAGTTGGTGATTCATGAGATATATATATATATATATCAGGAGATATATGGCTGCTGCGTCCCCTTTACATCTGAGACTCTCCAACCACTATGCTTTCCTATCAGCCCACAACAATGTCCTTGCCGTTGCTGACCCATCTTGTCTAGGAAAACCATTGTCTCATATTAAGGCTTTCCTCTTGCTGCCCCGTACCGTCATAGATCCATCCTGTCCAGGAAAACCACCAAATGACATCAAAGCTTTCCTTCCCCTGCTGATTCCTTGGAGAAGCCCCAACAAGCTCCATCCCGGTCTCAGACATTATCAGCTTGGCGTAAAATTGTAAGGGAGGCTGTTTTTCATCGCTCTGGTAATCCCTGTGGCTTCAAACCAGCAGAAAAATCTCAAAGGCCCTCTCAAATGACCATGTAGAGGGGCTGTTCATCTCCTTCTCTTTTCCCTCTTACTATCTTCATTGTTGGTAATTCCAATATGAGGCACATCTAGTTTGTTTTTTTTTAACGCCATCAATTACTTCATTCCAGGAGCAATAGTCACAACAATAATAGACAGGCTTCCAGAAATCCTGAGCTCACTCCCACCCAGTGTAATGCACGTTGTTGTTCATGTTGGGACCAACAACATAATCCAAGGCCAATCTGTGCTACTGAAAATGAATTTCATCAACTGTTTCACCTCCTAAATGTAAGTAACCAATCAGTCTTTAGTAGTCTCCTTCCAACTCTTGGCTGACGATCTGGGAGACTTAGTTGCCCTTTTTTCCCAACACTCCTGTCTCCAGAATGCTTGGAGTTCTGAGGTTTTGCTTTTATTGACGATTTTAATTTCTTTTAGGACCGGCCCCATCTTTTATCTTCACTCTAACAAGCTTGGTAGTCACTTGGTTGCTTCAGATATTCAATTCAAAGTAAAACATGCTTGACTGTTTACACCTGAAAGACATGTTCATCATTGCTCTTCTTCTGGAACGAACATATCATCACCTTTTTCGGGCACTAGCTCCTTCTGCAGGCCACGACTAGTGCAGATTTCTGTTCCTTTCTTTTCATCTGAATTAGATGGTAGATTATTTAATGCCCTTTCTAACCCAATTCCTGTCATTTCTTTTAAAAGAAACTTGGAAAAAGAAACTTGCAAAGGAGAAGCAAACAGTAAAACTTATTAAAATGAAAACAACCAACTTATTGAATCCAAAAAGTAAGACTACTGAATGTGCCGTATTAAATATCAGACCTCTTAAATCTAAATCTCTTTTGATTAATGATTTAATCTGTGACAATGATATTTATTTGTTCTGTCTGAGTGAAACTTGGCTTCAACAGGGGGTATTATGTAACTATCAATGAATCAACACCACTTGGTTATTTAAACTTTTACATTCCTTGAACTACAGGCAATATCTGAGCTTGTTGACAATGTTGGATCAGATCTGTCCCAACTCTACTAAAAGGCCAATCACATTTGTACAATTTTCTAATTACACCAAAGTTAAGCAAGGAAAGACCAGTGAGATTGTCTTACAACTGCCATTTTTTTAGTAACTTTATTCTTTTCTCTGAGCTTAAAATAAAGGCATACATCTTGCTGTGTCGTTACTCTAAGGTGTCAAAATGGATTTGCGATCTAGATTCTGTACGGACATCCACTCATATTCCAGTTTACCTTCCATGTTTTCCGCCACACTCCTGGTCTTCACTTATGACCTTGATTCATTGACTGTGCAGGTCAACGAGCCCACAGGTCACCATGACAGAATTCCAGATGAGAAGATTTGTTACCATTCTGTGGTTGGATCATTGTTTTCCAGTGGGATCTGGCTTGGAAGTTGATATGCAACTGGGAGTATTGAAGATATCTGGCTCTATGCCATGTCCCTGACTGTCCTTTACTCCTCAAACACATAAGTCTTTTTTTTTCTTCTGATCTCTTACATTTTCTATACCACTTATGCCAATTCAGGGTAGCAGGGAGACCTGAGCCTTTCCCAGCAATTAAGTTTTTAAATGTATAAATATATATATATATATATATATATATATATATATATATATATATATATATATACAGTGTGTGTGTCTGTGTGTGTGTATTTAAGTTTGTAAGAGGCTTTTTTCATTGGCTCTGAAGATTTAATTCAGCAAATTAATTATCCCATGTTCACTTTTAATTGTGATTTGTTTTATTCAACCATGATGACATGAAGTTATATTGTAGATTTATAAAAGTAGCTTCTTTACAATTTATTATGTGGGATAAATATGGTTAGGCTACAACAAACAAATGGTATAAATCACTGCTGTCACCATCTGCCTCGGCCTTTGACAGATGAAAAATCTACTAGATATACCACTGCATACACCACTGCAAGACATACTGTGACTTTCAGAACATTATAAGGCTCATTGACACAATAATGTAGAAGCACGGCATTGTCAAAGCAGTACAATGTCAGTATGCAACCTGTCTGACAAGGTGTTGTTGTTGGTTCTTTTCTTTTTCTTCATCTTCTTATTATTACTATTAAATAATTGTAAAAAGCAGCCATTTGGTGAAGTAGTTATGGGGTACTGCTATGCATACTAGAGTATCTATTGAATGAAGTAAAGGCTGCTCTGCTATATCTCATTAGTCAGTAGTACTGTACTGTAACTTAACTCTGAAACCATATTTGGTCACTGAGATGAATGTTTAAATGACAAATTTCTTGTCTTTTTAAAATTTCATGAGAACATTATATCTAGTGTTTAACTGCAAAGTACCATTTGATTGAATTTATCATAAAGAACTATATTTGAATCAGAGGAGGACAGCAGCGGTGCTTTGTAAAATAAATTATCCCTAATTGACGGATTACATTGCCTCAATTAGTCTGCTCCTGCATTTGTCTCTGTAATGTGTAGCTTTCTACATATAAATGATCTTGCCTCTGCTATTTTCAGGCCTATTTTAGCTCTGTCTGAGATTATGAACATTTTAATATTCATGTGTTAATAGGAGGCATTACAACTCAAATGAATCATAACAAGTCAAGCTCACTCAGATCAAATTAGAGTAGACAATGTGCTATCAAATGTGCTGTTAACTTAAAGGTTCCATATTGTGACAAAGGAGGGGGGTCTCCCTGTGTCCCCTTTTTTTAAGGAAGCAGGTCTACAGTCATTTGAAAAATAAAGTACACACCCTCTTTATTGAATGTGTTTGATCAGCAGCCCCTTGCTGTGACTTACCCTCTTAGGGCCCATTTATATTCGACGCAGAAGATGCACATGGACAGTTTTGTCCGTCTTCTGCATCGGTTACGCCCGTAATTTGGTCTGTTTTCAGGGAGCTTAGCTATCCATCACTTGACGCAGAAGATGGAGCAATACTAACATGCTGACATGCTAAGAGCGAAAGAAACCAGAAAAGAAGAAGAGAATCAGGAAGGAAACAAAAATGCAGAAGAAGAATGAAGACAAGAAAAACGACTGGAGAAGTTCTGCAAGCTTTGGAGAGTGTTTAGGGTGTGTTGGGCGGTTGGAAACAACTTCATAGCAATGCATTATCACTGCCAAATGGTTTCTGAAACTGATATTCAAGATTCAAGATCTTTATTGTCATTATGCAAGTATAAGGAAATTTTGAGGAGTCTATCGGCTTAGCACACATAAATAAGTAAAAAGTTCAGATCTGTGGCCAACAATCCCCTGAGCTGTCCTCACCACCTGGGCTAAGTTCCTCTTGTCCTGTGCTGTGCAGCTGCCATACCACACCATCACACTGAAACATAGGTCCTGCAAGAAAGCAACAGCCAGAGCTTAGCTGGCTTAATACATCAAAATACGGTACACATTTAAACGTAAGGGACATTATGGAAGAAAAGGTGCCCATAATGAGTCAGAAAAGAAAAACTGTTTTGGAGAAGACTATTTTCAAGTAAACAGCTGAGGAGAGTGGAGCAAGAGTGAGGTGTTAGCGAATCAATGCTGCCCAGAGCTTGTCAGCCCTCACGAATAAGGGGTTTGGACTTTTGAATTCTGTATTTTTAAAATGTAGCTTGCTCAAAACGTTTTTCCAATATCTTCTACCCTAACTTTAAGTTCCTTCTTTAAAAAAAAGAAAACTAATCTTAAGAAAAATTGTGCAGATGCTACAATGTTAAAAGCTGAAACCTTAAACACGACTGTGAACTTTTAATTCAACTATTGTGGATTGTAACTTTTTTTTTTTTTTTTTATCAAAGTCTTGCCATGTTGTCAATTTTTTTTTATCAGTTAAAGGTTAAGTAGTGTTTTCTGCTTATTACCAGGAGCTTAGGTAACCTTTTGTGGTTGGACTAATATTCTAAGTCTGAGTATTTGAGTCAACATGTCACTGTTTGAGAACAAAGGACTTTGGTTGAGCCACAAATTGGATATGCAGTCCAATTTTTCTATAAAATAAACGCAGCAGTTTGTATTTATTTTTACTGGCCAAAATGGGCAACTGGATGAAACTAAAAGCTTGCCCAAATATAATGTTTAGTTGCTCTGGGGCAAGTCGGGTTGTTTGTGTTAAAATGAATACAAAGATTTTTAAAAATTATTTCAAACTAATTAAATGGTAAATGAATGCTATGTCAAATGTGAAGTTAAAAAATGTTGAGGGAGATGTGCAATTGTTGAATAAAAGGAATGTTGAAATGCAATTTACATTTGCAAAGCCAGTCTTTAATCTATTCGAAGCAATGCCTATTAATTTGAGCTAAATCCATAACACATTTGACAATTTGAAGTCTAACTCCTGATTCTCTAAAAAAGATAAATGAAAAAAAGTTTTAAAGAAAGAATGAAAATGAAGAAAGTTTGTGATCAGTTTCCTCAGCCATGCCTCTGACACAACCTACCAAAACTAGCTGTGTTTTGCAGCTGTCATTTAAAATATCTTGAATTTCTTTACCATTTCATTCCATTGCTAAGATCACAAATTACTGGATAAAAAATTACGAGAAAATATTGTTTTAAAAGCTACAAACAGTGTTCATAATGGTAAAATATCTTACAGAAGAGTTAAATGAATGGATTTGCCCATCTCAGTCTTGTTTGTTGTTTTTGCTGCCATCTACGTAACTAAAGATCTGGTTTATTACTTATCTGATGACCTTTTCTCCCCAACAATAAACAAATATTTGAACAAACCCATAATTCTGTCTATTTTATCCAAAACATAGTCCTTTATGTCACCCTACCAGTCTGTCATGCCTTTCATCTGGGCTGAAACTGACTGAAATTGACTGAAGTCTGATCTGACAAAGTCCCGATATAAAGATCAAACAGATTATATCAGATCTCCACATGTATCATAACTCTAAGCCCAGGTATATTTCAAGTTCTGCACTCCACACATGGTTTCCAGCCTTTGTTTGTACCTGAGGCTGATACAAGATTGAATAAAAACATCTGCCAAACAAGGCTTTGGGTAAGATTAATTTGAAATTACAGTTTAAGCAACATAATTCTACTATTAAAGTTACAAACAAAAATGCAATAAAAAACTCAACTTATACCAAAGAAAAAAAATAGATTTTTTTTATTTTTTAACCTTGTCTTTAACAAGATTTTGTAAGTATTGGAGCACTGAAGCATCCCAAAAATGCCACTGTCAAAACCAATGATTTTTTTTTCCTATTAAATAAATATTGTAATAGAAAAACACAATAGCTAAACATAAGAAAAAAAAGAAGAAAGATCCAACATAAAAAGAGTTACTTCAATAGGCTACTATAAGTGTGATGCCATTCTTTAACAACTACCTGCCCAGACACCAGTCATGTGGACATTTAATGCATGCCTTCAAAAGAATAAAAAGAAAGTAAATTAGCTGTGCAATGTACACTTCAAATGTTATTCCTGGTTTGCAAAACCATAAAATGGAAAGGACATTTTTCAGTATTCTAATGTAGTTTTAAATTTCTAGGACTTTCATGATAAAACCATGTCACACTGTACAATACAGGCCCACCTTAGAACATGATCACAATTTTTCTATTGACCTGGTTCCTATTGTAATGAAAATTATTCTCATTATTATAATATACAATAAATTATCCAACTATTGGTAACGTGCTGTTGAAGACTGTATTTATTATTTGGCTCTGTGATGAGCACCACATCATAGGGTGATTTTATTTGACACACTAGTTTTAGGACCAGTACAGATAAGATTAGCTGCCATCACCACATGACTGTAATTGGTACTTGAGCTGCGTTGGACACAGAGGTTTTTCTAATTTGAATGTGACAGTCTATAATATCAGCTGGGACGCTATTCAAAATTTCAGTTCCTTTAACTAATGGCACCTGTTGACTGAATGATGTGAGTTTTTAGGTTACTACACAGCCACTTATAATAAAGGCTTTGCTTACTTTACTACTTATACTGCATTTGAACTTGAAAAACAATTAATTAATTGGTGGAGAGAATTTATGCAAAATCTTATAAATCCAACATGCCAATTTTAATTCTTAAAATTTTTCAAAATTTAGAATATTATATTTCTGAAGAATTAAGCAATGATGAAAGGAAAACTGTTTTCTAACAAATATATTTAAAGCTTGTTTGTATAAGGATTCTATTGGTTTTAATATTTGTCAGTGACCACTTGGTAATACAATATTCAGTATTTGAAAAAAATCATAAACTGAAGAAACATTTTAGCAGCATTTATTTGCAGTCATGATTTGTCTAAAATTACAATGAATGTACATTGTTTTTTTTCAACTTGAGTCTAAGGTAGCACCAAGTTGGTTAAATTCATCTGCAATCTGTAGGTCCTCTCCTTTTAAAAAAAAAATACATGGCTTGATCATGCTGTTGGGCATTTTTAAAATATTATGAAGACAGATTCTTTGAATACAATTAATGCATGATTCACTGAGCCTCTCATCAATACAGGTCATTGCTGAAGTCAGTTTTTTTAAAACTTCCACATCAAAATTTGCCTTTGTAAAAACCATGGCATCATCAGCATAAAGCTGGGTATTGATGAGTTGGCAAATATTTGGTAATTCATTAATATTTACTTTAAATAAGTGAATAGCGCATGAGTGTGTACTCACAGGAAGTGATACAGATATAATGTTGTGATCAACAGCTGAGGCGGACACAGAATGGGTCTTTTACATGAACAGTGAAGGTTTAATGCTCTCTGAGATGGTTCTCTGGACAAAGCTTAGGTAATTATTTGTTATCTGCTGTTGATGTGAACTGATCACTGTAGTATGTCACATCTCAAATACCACCTGCTGTTCAGCACACATAGCTGATTCAGAGAGCCCACCTCCTCCTCTAAAGGCAGTCTGTGATAGATAGCTTCCAGCGAGACGTCCTGATATTTCCACAAGCAGCAACATTTCAACAGCTGATCTGTAAAAACTAAAGACGCTGGAAACGTAGCCAGAGCACTGCAGGAAGCTTACTCCTGTTCATATAATTGTTTATAAATAAAGATGAGGCTGTCAGATTTGGTATGAGAAATGTATTTGTAAAGGAGTATGTGTGTGTGTAAAAAACTGCCCGTGCATTGAACTCACCATGTTTTTAATAATTCCTTGAACTACTATGAAATTTGAAGACATGAGTTATCTAAAGTGTTGCAAATTTGTTCTTCTGGTGGTCCTTTATCTGGGCACTATTTAACTTTGCTCGGACTTTAGGAATCCTCTTCTCCAGTCTAAGTCACGACCGCTGTCTCATGCAGGGAAGTCGCTGGTTATTTATAAATACTTAACATTAAAAAGAGAAAGACTCCACTCAAAAAATAAATAAATAAAACAGCAAAAGGCATAGTAAGTCAAAGTGTGCAGCATTGATCTGCTCACCCAGCTGTATGTCTAGTGTTGGATTCCATCAGCTTTATTTACAAATCACTGTTCTCAGTACAGCAAATGTAGGAGAATTTTCTTTTTCCCAGTGGTGAGCACTAACAGCCTTGGGTCCTGTTTCTCATTTCTCACAGTAATGCATCCCTCCCAAGGAACAAAAATAGAAGAATTGAAAAAGAACACCCAAAAAGTATTTGTCTGGAGGCAAAGTATTCAGCATTGTTAAAAATGGATGAATTCAAAATGAATTTGTCAAAGAAATACAGCACAGCATACATAAAATATTTCAGAAATGTGATACTTTGGTTTTTATTTATGTGAGTGGAGAAGTGTTTTATAATGCATGCACCTGCCCACCATGTAAACGTACAGAATAATATGAATTTGTTCTTTCATCAACTTGATTTACTTCATCAAGTAAATGAATCATTCTGAGTAAACACATTTTCTTCAACTTATTTTGTAAGATACTTTTGATGTGATAAGGATTAATTTACCTATCAAAAGGATTCCTACATTCTCTGAAGGAGGACGCACCATCTTGTTCCACGTGGGGGCCAAGCAGATCAAATCAAAAAATTCACAGTTTGTAGCAGATCAGTGGGATTATGCAGAATGTTAAAACATGCTTTCCGTGCCAAGCTTAAAGCTTGTGTTTGGGTTTTATGTGGTGTCAAACTGTCATTAATTTGAAATGGAATATATAGAGTCTTTTACCAGAACTGAAGCATACAGCCATAACTGTGTTAACACAGAGAGACAAAGAGGAAAAAGCTTAAGCACGATCTAAAATTATGTCTGGCCAACATTCACACAAGTAAACCAGGAGAACATGAACTTGTTTTAAAATATAAAATACTTTTATTTCCGCTAGGAAAAACTTTACATCTGTCTATCTATCTATCTATCTGTCTATCTATCTATCTATCTATCTATCTATCTATCTATCTATCTATCTATCTATCTGTCTGTCTGTCTGTCTGTCTGTCTGTCTGTCTGTATTTATTTTTAATAATTACAGAATCCCTGTATTAGAAAATTCTGATTCTCTCTGGCCAAAGGAACATCTTTCATCTTCCAAAGTTTGTGTTTTCAACATTCTTTCTTCCAAAATAACTGCACAACAAGGAAAGCATTCTCATCATTATACAACCATTCCAGTGCTTGTTCATCAAGGGACCTTTTTTTATTAAAAGACCCCCTGTGGAATCTTGATCTCAGGGTTAGGAAAAACTTGAGCTAGAGGAGAAATAAAATGGTGCAGCAGATTTCCAGAGGCAGAGTAAGTAGTTCTCGTAGATATGCGTGTGCCCTTCGTCCTCTGAATGTGAAAGAGTGAGTGCAGAGTAGCTGAGACTGAAAGATGGTACAATTGCCCACAGCAAGCGGCTGCAGCAACTCTCCCTTCAAAACTTGAAAGGCCTGCTGGTCCTCTCTCATGTCTCCTGTCATCACAGTGGTCTGCATTGGCAGGGGGTCCCCTCTACGTCCATGTCATTAGCTCAGCCCTCAGCAAATGCTTTTGTATGCTTGACTCTCATTTTTCCTTTCTCTCTGGCTAGCAGTACATAGAAAAAGAGAGGAGGAGGTTTAAATAAGGGATTTTTTCCTTCCTTATTTTTGAAGGTCATACATACTTTAATACCATTTTAAATCATAAGAAGAGGCTTTCAGACTAAAGTTTTTTAAACTTTCTCCATTGGGGTTGTTTTAGGATGGGTTGTTTGTCTCTGACAAGATCAAAGTATATAAATTGTTAATTCTTAATTTCAAAGAATACAACAATATTGTAGAGACACAAAACTGAATGCATTTTCTAAAACTTTTTTTCAGACAGAGTGGCTATCAGACTGTTGGCAACTGAATTAACGGACAGATTAGAGAGATTTATAACTTCATTTTGAAAGAATGAATAACTTAGGAGGGAACAAAGTTTGAATTTAAAAAAAAAAAAAACGATTTCCGTGCTTAATGACCTGCACTAAAATTACACTTTTTAATTAAACCTGCGCTCAAAATAGAGTACAGTCTACATTTAGTAGAACTGAAGAGAGTAAAATAACAAATTTAGGTAAATCTTTGCTCCAGAATAAGAATAAGAATGTAGGAAATCATTAACTAAAGGTAAGCTGTGTTCGAAGCAGGAAACAAAAAAGCATAAATGTCACACAAGTCAGTAAAAATCTGCCTTCTTTGAGCATCAGAGCTCATGACAGTGCTCTCTGTCTTAACTTCACAAATGTCTTTGCTGGAACATTTCACAGTAATGCAATTAATCAAGTCATTATGCCATCAAGAACACCCAAAATGTCTTATTTTCAATATAACGGTGCGAAAGTACATTGGTAGCAGACATTTGAACATTTCCTAACATCAAGATGTCAACAGTTTCCTTTAGAGAAGGGAGATGTAAACACCTTTTACTCTCACATCTCTTTATTTCTTCAGATCTCAATCCCATTATCTTCTCACTTCTGTCAATACTCTTACAAGGCAATTGCGGAGAAAGTCAAAGAGATAAGAATGGTTATATAATGTGGCATCGCACAAGGATTTGTTTCAGCTGACTGAGGACAAGACTCTGTTTCTTCTTTCAGTATTAACATAATCTCCTGTGATCCATCTGACCCAATGCAGTACCTCCTCATCTAAAGAACAGTTCTAAGAAATGACAGTGTGTCTTGACGGTTCAGATTATTGAGCACGTCATTTGGTATTCTTTTTTGCTCTAATGTACGGTGGATATATAATAATAGAGACACTTAAACCATGCACACTGATCTACTCCACGATTCATCTGCTTTCCTTCTCTGTAGCTGCGGAACAAAAATGTCAACATTTTGATAATACTTGACCTCATTTACATACCTTATACTACCAGACACACAATGTCTTTCCAGCATTTAAATTTCTTAAGTGTACTGGGTGGCACCAGACCTCGGCAAGCTGCTTTGTCTTTCGCACCATATGGCATCTTGACAGTGTTTTCCTCACTAATTAGTCCTTAACACATATGCCAAGTCCAAATGACTGTAATGTCAGGCTGTACTGAGAATCTTTGTTGCATCAGAAATTAGCTGCCATACAGAATATTAACAAAGGAAAGCATTTTGTTTTAGTTTTTGAAATGTAAACAAACATTGACCAATTTTTTTTTTTTTTTTTTTGTTACACTCTTGCAGTAATTCAGAAGTAAATCACTGTGATGGAGATAAGCCAGCATTTTGATCTGTATTACAAGTGCCAAAGATCATTTAATAAATATGTTGTCCCTTTGGCAGACCCCATAACTCAATCTCTTTGTTGAAATAAACAGTGAGTTAATCTCATTATGTGATTCAAGTAATAATTTTGTAACAGCCATCACTGCAAGCAAAGTGATAGCAGCACCTGATTTAATGGTGTAGCTGTCATAGTATTGCAGTTTCATACCCAGCTACTCTTGTGCTTGTGACTTAATATCCATGAATAATATGCTGTACTGCACACTGCTCCCAAAGGCCAAGCCACTCCCTTGCATCACAGCATGTGTACTATGGGCTGAATGAAAGGGAAATTGAGAACATCCTCATATTCTAAGGTTGGAAAGTGCAGCCCGTTGTGCTGTTTGGCCGGAACTTCCAAATCATTCATAATAACATTTGTTTTGTTTTTGCACATTTGGTTTTCCTCCCCTACTTTTCTGTTTTATGTCCATGTAGAATTGATAGAAAGCAGAAAAAAAGTACATGTTATAAATATTTGGTGAAGCAAATATACAGTACAAGTCAAATGTTCTAAACTTTGTACTGTAAGCCCATTAAATTTCAACTTCTGTTCTTTTTAAAATGATTGAACTGTTTAAATGATAGCAGAAATTATAATACATTGCATATACAACATTTAAACAAAACATGCATTGTTCCCAGGACCTTATAAAAGTTGCTAAAAGATTAGAAAGTCAAGGACTACCTTTGCATAGGGTCTTAATATGAGTTAAAAAATAACAGAATTGGGTCACATACTCTTATTAAAAGATATGCGCTTCTTGTTTTTGACTCATTGTCTTTTTGCTAAATTGTGTTACTTTGTCTTATTGTTCTCTTTGTTGCTTTTCCTTGTTCTTAAAGATTGTCTGAAATTTCACAAACTTGGAAACAAATTGCTGAAATTGAAATCTTCTCCCTGTCAACATAAGTCTGATGCACAAAATCAGTTTGATTAAAATGAACATAATAGTCATGTAAGGGAAGACCACAGACGTACTGGACTCATATCCCTGTCAAAAACCATAAAGCATTATTTTATTGTAAAGGGTGCTAAAGTGTAGTTCTCTAATCCTGTGGTAATTAGAAAGATGATTTGTGCTAAACAGGATAAGACATATATTTTTGCAAAGATTCTTAAATCTTGGCACTTGCAAAATAACATATTACAAATGCAAAGAACTTTTAACCCCAAGCAAAATTCATTTTCAGTTCAAGCGTGTCTTGCTTGTTTTTGTCTGTGTATGCATGCTTGTCATTTTAATTTATAAGTGGATATAACATGTTGATTCCCACTCATTTATTTTTAAATGCTGGATACCTCTTTAATAGCTTTGTAGCCACCATGACTCCAAAGATGTTTAATTATTTCAGAATGGGTTACAGCTTTCTTCTGGAAGAAGAGTCCCCATGAAAACAAGAGGATTTGAAAAAAGGATAGTGTAAACATGTGCCATGGACAACTACAGTTTCCAGTCATTTCCTATTATAGCTTGTAAACAATTAATATTTGAATAACATTATACATCATCTTGTTTCCAGGCATGAAGTCACCTTAAATGCTGATGTACATGTTTGAAATAAATCTGTGTAAGAGTAAAATGAAGACAAATAATGACCTTTTAGTTTGATAAATATACTCATTCCCTGTTTTTGTGCAATATTATTTGGTTATCTTACAGTTCTTCCCCATATATAAATGTATATTTAGCTGTTTGATTCCTTGTTAATAGGTTTGAAATGTGGAAAATGTGGGAAAATGCCAATTGATTGGAAAACATAGACCTGCAAATGTCTCGAAAAAGTAATGATGCTTATGTCCTCAGTCATTGTTACAGATGAATTAATAACTGGTTTCCTTTTGTACATAATGTGTAAAGTGAATGGGGGTTGGGCTTCTGTGAATAATTATGTTTCTGAGCAATTGGAGAAGGCTGGTGGCTCACATCAGCTCATTGGGAGGCAGCCACTGGTCACCTAAAACCCATGGCTTTTGTAAACTCAGGGCTTGTGCTAGCTTCCTTTTTTTTTTTTTTTTTTTTTCCATTTTTCACATCAAATGCCAAGTAGCTGTACAGTCTCACCCTGCAATAAAAGAAAAAAAACATCCACTTTTAAAATGGTTGTAGATTGATAAAATGCAGACTCTTGCTAGGGTGCACTGCCCAGAGAATATGACCATGCAAGAAAGTTTGAACCAAGATGTGGTTGTGGCCAGGTTTCAAAAGAAAGAAAAGTTTTTCCGCATGACTTTGATGTTACTGGATAAACGGTCCTTCTTCTGTATAAAAATATAACATGTGTATACCTCTTTTATTTTTCACATTTGGGTGGTGTTTAAACTGATCATACACTGTTTTAACTCTGAGGATAAGCCAGAAAACCTGGAAAATCAGCCCATGAGCCCTTTAGGGACAAAATAACTTGTTCAGTGTTTCTACTCTTCATGTTTTTTTCTTCGTTTTCTCTGTTTTGATGTAAACTTGGTGAAACTAAAATAGTCACAAATGTGTATTTTATAAAACCGGTGTGCAGTTTAAGAAGCTTGGATTGTGCATTTTGGTGCCCTATAGGCAGAAATATGTAAATCTACCCCAAATAAACTTTATTTTGACTTTGACCTACATTTACTGTAATCACTGAAAAAGTTTAACTGTAAAAGTTAGTAATAGTACTATAATAAAATTAATGACTAACATTAATAATTATAATAATAATGAGAGCATACTTAGCCACGATGCCAGAGAAGACAAATCATTGGCTAAACCTACATTTTTCTTAAAATAAAAACTTATATTTTACATTACTTAAAACGATTAAGACAATTTTGTTTAAGGATATTTAGATTAATTCTTATTCATAAAGAACTGCCAGGTTTCCAGTTGCTATCAAATTAATTTTGCAACATGAGGTTGCAGCAATACCTTTATATATAGTCAAATTTATAAAAGGTTAAGCATCAAGAAGAAAATATTGATATGCATAAACAGATGGAATGACATTCACACTGTCCTGATCATACAGTATCATTGATCAGACTTTTATAATCTAAGAAGAGAAGTAACTAGCTGTGCTTAAAATCACTGGAAACCTATGGTGAATTCTAGATCAATTCTATACTAAGTACCTCAGCTCATTTAAAAATTGCGTTCAAAAGAAATGTTGGTTTTATTTTGGATATATCTTTGTTTACTGAAAATAAATAAATAAATAAATGAAACAACACTGTATAATTTTGATACCACATGATACATGATCATATTAAAGGCAAAGTCTATATTCCACTGAGTTCAAATTAGTTTTGAACTCAAGGCATAAAACTGTAAATATTGATGAGGCTGTACATTCAGTGTAACTTTTGGATTTGGCCATCCTGACTCTGTAATTTGTCCCCTAACACTGCTGGCAAGGTTGCATCCATGTGGTCAGGTGTGCAGGGGCTTGACCGGTTGATGTTGAGCTTCCTTGCACACTAAGGAGTCTGGCACTCAGGTCAGTGGTAATGGCCACAGCCAGATGGTAGCTATCCACTGGGGACGAAGGACACAGACATGCTGGTCACAGTTTAACTTTGGAGGTTGCATATTCTAGCATTATTTAATGCTTGATTACATGCATCATTTATCACAATTATGTCTTGATAAAAGTTTGATGCAAAACACAGCAGAGGCATGCTGAATATTCAAACTTTGCCCTCTCCTGTCTAATCAGCCCCAAAGAGGGTGTGAGGGGAGGAAGCAGAAACAGAGAAAGAGAGAAAATAAGAGCAACAAAAGGACTTTGATGATATGAAAACATTTTGTTATTTAAAGTGGAGCAAGATCACGAACACACTGAAAATAAACAAACCTTCATAAGGTGAAATGTGCAAAAAAAATGAAATACTGATGATGCTTCCGCAAATAGAATATTATAATTTATATTTCAGTTGTAGGGTAATAGTATTGCTTCACTGCTAAACTAGGGCAATTTTTCATGTTCTACATAAAAATACACAGCTATGCAATTAGGCCTTCCTTCTCATGGCTATAAGTCTGGCTCAATCAATTAAAAAAAAATAATAAAAACCTAAATAAACATTATTTTTATTGAGGATATTATCTTCATTGTTCAACATATTTGGCTCACTGGACAAAGTGACTGGAAAACAGGATAGTGAGGGAAAGAGCAAATAACGCCATTACAAAGATAGTAGTAAATTTTATTTATAAAGCACTCATCGTTTTTGACAGGATTTTAGTAGTATTGTCTTACTTTTACTGGCTGACCGGGAATGCAAAGAATTAGACTTTGACTTTGAGTAAGAGATTTTGATTTAAAAATATCTGTGTCCATTACAGTTTTTTGCAAAAGAGAAGCAATATTTCTAAAACTTTGACGAAGTACAATTGTGATTTGCAGGTGTTTCCATTAAACAAAGTTTAACTCATAAGCCGTAATTTTCATAAAATCTTGCCCTGTGAGATTCCGCTTTGAGGAGGATGGATTTTTCAAATTCTTGTAAAACTGTCTTTTGCTGTTTGCTATCATGTATGGCAGTTATATTTCTTTCTTTAATTATTTGTACAAAGATTTCCACCTCCTCCTCCATCCATACATACTGTGCCATCTTTACTTAAAATGAAATAGTAACATGACCACCTACATCCTGTCTGGTGACACGTAAATGTGGAAAAAGTGTTTCCATTGCACTGTTGCAATATACTTTTATATCGACATGTCTGAAAAACAATCTCATGAAACCATAAAAACTTCTTTTGCAATATTTGAGAGGTTTTTCAAAATTTTGTTTTTTATTGGGATATTTAGGTTTTGGACAATTCTAGAAGTAATGAAAATGCAGCTACTTACAATTTAGGATTTAGGAGGAGAATGAAATGGAGGAACCATCATGGGAGGACAAACCCCTGCATGGGATGTACCACCGACAAATAGTCAAAGTGGCAGATATGAACAATACCTACCAATGGCTAGAGAGGGCTGGACTGAAGGACAAAACAGAGGCACTAATCATGGCAGCACAGGAGCAAGTCTTGAGTACCACGGCGATAGAGGCCCAGATCTACCACACCAGGCAGGACCCCAGGTGTATAGTGTATAGTGAATAGTGTACAGAAGCATCTGTGCAGACTATGGACTTGAGACCCCTAGATCACAATGAGAAACACCTCCCAAGGTGGTGGAGAATGAGAGGGCTAAGATCCTGTGGGACTTCCAGATGACAAACGACAAAATGTTGGTGGCCAACCAACCAGACATAGTGACTATGGATAAGAAGTGAAGGAAAGCCATAGTGATTGATGTAGCCATCCGGAAATATCAGGAAAAAGGAACACGAGAAACTAGAGAAATACCAAGAACTCAAGGAAGAGCTGGAGAAAGCCTGGGAGGTGAACATCTCCATCTAGAAGAGCACAGTCCTAAGAACAGCTGATACTGCATAGGTACCTCAAGCTCCCAGGACTCTGGTGGAGGACCTAAGCTTGAGATGAGCAGCCATCCAGCCTACCCAGGGTAGATGGGAGGATGGGAAGAGAAATGCACAGTACAGGAGTCAGAGCAGTACAGAGAGAAGGAAGGGGGAACGTTGGAGCAGCGAAAGTCTCTGTGAGAAACTGCCTGTTTAGCAGTGAATGTTTTTGCTACAAGCTTTAGCAATAAACACCACATAGCTGTTTTAGTCTGCTTCACCACTGCTGGGTAAAGTGAAGGAAGCTAAGCCTGAAGCTGGTAGCTTCACCCAGGAGCAATCACTCTCTTCTGCTTCCTGACCTTGGTGCAGAGGCGAAACGTTTATCCGCTGTGTCCGTTGGAGTTTTCATCGATTGTGGAGGCAATAGACCAGAGCAACATGGTTACTGAACCCTCACTGAAATTTTGCTTCAGGAGCAAAACAACCAGACAAAAAGACGGGCAAATTAACTGTTTTTTGTTCTTGCTGAACGTTCATATGGGCGCACTGTTTAGCTCATGTAGCATAGCAGCCGCTAGCCTATATAAATGCACACAACCCAGGTTCAATCCCAACGTCATCATGACCGACTTTCTTATCTACCTGCTGAACAATAAAGAACACTACAGCACACACAATGTTAAAAATATAATAATGTAAAAAAAAACACTTGTTTATGGAACACATGAAATATACAAATAACATCTCATACATGTTTTACAGTTTCCATTTGGAGATAAAGCATTTTTTTACATTCCATTATTGATTATGTCAACATATATAAATATGTATCTGTGAACATATGTGTGTCAGTGATTTTCAGTTTAACACACAGAATCACATATGCGCCCCCGTTAGCTTAAGAAGCACAAGGGGTTGACGTATTTGAGAAATGTATTCACATTTTTTCACATTTTGATTGGATTATATAAAATAAAAATTGAATTCCAAATCCATTTTACTGAGGCTCTGTGAAGGCTATCCAGGGACGGAGACATCATTATGAATATTAATTGTTAATAATTATCCTTCTCCTCAGGGTAACTCGTTTTTCAGGACAGTGGAAGCTGATTTAGAGAGAAAAAATTTGTAGGTAGAGAGATGGAAAGAGCAAGAAAAATAAGTGAGAGAAAAGAAGTGAATCTGTATTTCTACTGATGCCTACAGATTTTCCCTGTCATGAAAACTGTTGTATACATTGCTCAGTGACTTGAGACATTAACATTAAATCCAGATTAGCGTCAGACCATCTGCTTTTGAATATTTGTATCCACTCAGAGGATTTAATTTAATGCTGGTACTATAAGAAGTGCCACATTTTGTTAGCAATGCTGTCTTTGCTGAAACTCCAAAGACACTTCATTATTTTACACCATTCATTTCAGTTTTTGCAAGTCTGAGGATCCTACCAACTTCCGTCGTTTTGAGATCACCGTCGTCATGTGCAGCCATGTCCTTGTGGAAATTATAGCTTTAAAAAAATTGTGTTCAAAAGTTTTATGCAGTCACCCTGTACATGAATGAATGAATGAAAAATACTTTATTAATCCCAAAGGGATTCAAATTCAATACATAAATGCTGTAGTGGCTTTTATTTCTGGTGTAGAATGGTTGTAAAAAATGTCTTTAATTAAATTAAATTTTGAAAATGAATAATATATATATACTTATAAAACAAACATTATGTAATGTCATCCAAATATAAACCTGACTTTTAAGCCCACATTATTGGCAGGTTTGAAGTTGGGATATTGGAAAGGTTTTTCTTAAAGCTTAATGCTAACCCCTTAGTGTTCTATTGACTTGGTTTGTATTCACTTCTCATTTTAATAACTGAATCCACAGGATGTACTTGTTGCACAGTTACATGTCCTTGCACAATTAGATTTTTCCTACCATGTCACCTGTTTTTGCCAAAACGATGTGTGGCCATGGCAACGTGAAATGGAGAAAAGCTTTTACAATTACATGCATGAAATTGTGCATTTTCGCACTTAATTATGATATATTATTAACCTTAGCAAAGTACTTTTATAATGTAGTAGTCTGCAGTAGTTGGATGAAGATAGTCAAAATGAAGCTTGCAAGTAAAATACATATTGATGAAATAGTTGGGTTAAGCTTTGACTGAAATTCTAGTTGCAGCCAAATGCAAATCTCTCTCCTGGCTTTTGATTAAGAAAAAGAAAAGAAAATTGCATTTTAGGGATATGCAGATGCTAGGCAGGTCTCTGCATGTTGGACAGCAACCTTTCAGTCTGTTGAGATGTAAGCTGTTCCATAACTCTACTTTACTAAAGCATTCAGATGCGTCTATTTTCCTGAATGACAATATTTCTTCATTTATCTACTGAATCTTCCGATTTTAAGAATCTCATTATGGTAAAAAGTATATTCCAGGCAGCTTCATTTAAAATATATTTTCTGTTGCAAATTAGTTGTATACAAATAGTTTATTGCAGACATTGTTTAAAAGGATATGCATTGTGTAAATCAGCTTATTATGAGAACTCAAACTCTGCGCAATACACAATAGAGGAACAAACCTGAAAACACCAGTTGTCTGTAGACAGTGCAAACTGATGACCTTTGCCCTTAAACTGTCAAATTAAGGCATATGAAAAGTAGTTACCAAGACGTTGGCTCTTTTGACGAGCAAGAAGTGTATAAAATGAGATGACATGCTTGCTAGTTTGCAGTGGCATTGACTACAGAAAAAAGCACAGAAAAATACAAAAAATTATTTAACAAAACCCTCAGTAGGGGTATTGTTAATGTCAAGCCCTCAGAGATTAGGTAGCATTTTCAGAGACTCAACTTGGACTCAAACTCAAGACTTGAGAATCAACTCGGACTCGCGATTGGAGGCTCTTGAACAATCTTATTTTTTTCATGATTTTTCTCTCTGTCTGATCTCCTGTCTGCTGTCTGTGTTGTGTACATTTCCCCAGATGTAGCACTGACCTGCTGTCACACAAACACACGCATCTGCATACACAATTAGCCAAAACAAAAGCAGCATCAACACATCTGTTGCTACAGTATGGGGACCTGTTGAGCCACTGTCCTGCAGACACATTTACCTGCTTCAATACACCTAAGTTAAATTACTTATAGGTCATTATGAGGCTTGTGCAGAACTTGACAGCAAGCTGTCATTTGGATCAGGTGTGTTGCTGTATGGAAATGTCTAAAAGTTGTACTACAGTTGGTGTTCCAAGCACTAGTGCAGGATATTTACCCCCCTACATTCAGGAAAAAAATGCAATGAACTGCAGTATTAGTTTTGAACATTTCTCTGTGGGTCCAAATGGATTTATTGTACACATTAAAGACTCCTCAATAAGTCATGTTAAAAGCATAT
This sequence comes from Melanotaenia boesemani, assembly GCF_017639745.1. Classification (NCBI taxonomy): domain Eukaryota; kingdom Metazoa; phylum Chordata; class Actinopteri; order Atheriniformes; family Melanotaeniidae; genus Melanotaenia; species Melanotaenia boesemani. The sequence continues at coordinate 15,116,484 of NC_055682.1, read as the reverse complement.
TTACTTATCTGAAGAAATTTCCATATTCCATATTCATATCTACAGGTTTTCAGAATTCCAAAAAGCAAAGAAATTGTCCAGAGGACAGAAACAAAGTATTTCTCACTTCAAGCTAAAGATTAATGCTGTTACAAAATGCTGGTAAGGGTGAGATTTTAAACTAACTGGATATTTTAATGGAGTCTTCTAAGCCGACTAGATGTAGGCATTGCATGGCAGAACTTAAAGTGACTTGCGACTTGACTTGGACTTGTGAACAACTCAGCAAGATCCTCTTTGGAAACCTTAAGTGTAACAGGAAGCAATAGGCCCCCATTTGTGGTGGCTAACAAGCTTCACATCTAACCAAGTTGTGATAAAATATGCACAGTTTATTAAAAGCAGAATAAAAGAGTCCAAGCAAAAAATAAAAAAAGGTCTCTTGTGTCTCTTGTGCAGTCCTTCCATCCCCCCTTTTTTTCTTTTTGTTTAAGTTAAATGAACAAACACTTTAAATAAATGCACTATTCATAATTTTACATGTTAATTTTTTATTAACCAGTTTTGGTAAGGTGGTTGTCTGACTGGGTGCACACATTTAGTTAACTTACTTCGTTGGCTTGTTATTTCATTTACTTTAATATAGTTATATAGTTAATATACTTTCCTTCTGAGGTGCAGTGTGGGAGTTGCCTGGCCTGCTTAGGAAAAATATTCCACCCACTGTGGATCTCTTTAAATGGGCCGAGGCTTCCTAATTTGACTATAACGTTTGATTTGAGGAAAGTATAGGAAGGGTTAGTTTTTCTATTGTTTTTTGCTTTGTTTTATTTTGCTTTATTTAGAAAGTTTTGATTGTTAAGGTTCTTTTTCCCTAAGAGGTTACTGTTTGGCATTGTACTGATTAGTTAAGTCTTTGTTGTATTTTTTTTTAGATATATATTTTAATTCCCCCTTTTGTTTGGAGAAGGAAACCAAGATATTTATCTCCCCAACAACACTGCCCAGCTCCTTTAGGCCAGGAAGGATATACTATAATTCCTTCAGTAAAGCCTGGGTCTCCCCCAGGGTTTTGTCCCAGTTGGGCATGTTTAAAACACCTCCAATGGGAGGGAACAAGGAGGCTTCCCTAGTGGATATCCATACCACCTCAGCTGACTCATTTTGATGAAATAAAATGAAAAATGAATTAACATGAAATGAAAAATACTTGATTTATCCCAGAGAGAAATTGTAATGTTGTTGTAGTTGTGTGTGTGTGTGTGTGTGTGTGTGTGTGCTTTTTCCAACATATACAGTAATGATAATTAATTACAGGATAATTCCTTATGCAGGTTATGGCTGCTGGCAGGAATGATTCCCTGTATTGGTTATTACATTCAGCAGCTTGTGCAGTATTCTTCCCTGGACAATCAGCTCCTTTGGCTCCAGAATTATCCCAAGCACAGAACCAGCTTTCTTGATCAGTTTATTCAGCTTCTTCAAGTATCTGTCTCTTATGTTGCTTCCGCGCAGATGGCTGCAGAGCTGATTGCACTTTCCACAACAGATTTATAAAAGATTTGCAACATCTTGGTGCAGACATTGATTGATCTTAACTTCCTTAAGAAGTAGAGTCTGCCCTGTCCTTTCTTGTAGTTGACTTCTGTGTTGCATTTCTAGTCTAGTATAATTTGATTATTCTTGCTCCTCCTGAAGTATAGGAGAATGTGGAGAAGCAGTGGCCCCATCAGCTGCAGAAGAAAAGGGCTTTGCAGACAACTTCAGAAGTCAGGTCAGTGCTATTTAATTCAGCCTTCCAACTCTGCTAAATGTAGATTTTAACATATCTGAAGCATTGTTTTTACCTGAGGAAACACTGGAGAGTATTTCGCTGGTATATGCTATGGTTTCATAGTCCAGTTTTTTCCCAACAATCTGCCTTTTAAATCCAGTTTCCACATCACTTTTAGAATATTTTATAGTTTCACTGACCATGGGCTTTTAAACATTTTAAAATGCTGTCTTCATATGCATGTTTTCCCAGCAGCCCATCCTGAAGAAAAGTCATTTAGGCCCATTTTCTAGAATCTAGTTTTAGGACAAATAGTAGTACTGTTACTGACCTTAGATGTAACTTGGAGTAACCTGGTGCTACTGGATCTAAGAGCTGCCTTTGATGCAGTAAATCACCACATTTTAGTACACAGACTGAGAAGTCTGGTGGGCATCTCAGGTACTTTATTAAATGGTTTACTCTTATCTCACAGATCGACAGTTTTTCATAAATATGGATACATGCTTCTCAAGAATTGTGGGTTTCCCCAAGGATCGATTTTAGTCCCAATTCTTTCCAATCTATACATGCTGCCATTTGGGGATATCAACAGGAGACATGGCATTAATTTTCACAATTATGATGATGACACACAGCTTTACATTGCAGTATGTTCTGAAGATGAAGAGCTGGTGAATGTTATTTTAAACTGTATTTTAGATATAAAGTCATGAATGGCAGAAAACTTCTTACAGCTCAACCAGAATAAAACTAAAGTTTTAATTTATTTTCAGTCCTGAAGACAAGCGAGAGCTTATTTTACCAAAACTGCTAAAATGTATACCTTCTCAGTGTTGTGAGAAATATTGGTGTCCTTTTTTACTCTGAGTTGGACTTTTTTCCACACATAAGAAATGTAATAAAAAAAGAATTTCATCATCATAAAAGCATACCCCAAGTGTGCCCATTTCTCTCTCTTGTCAGCACGGAGGTGTTTTCTAGGAGAATAGATTATTGTCATGCCCTATTCACAGGTCTTCCCAAAAAGACCATCACTAACCAGCTATTACTTCAGAACTCAGCTGCATGTGTGCTGATGAGGACCAGAGGGTGGGAAAGGATTACATCAATTTTAAAATTGCTGCATTTGTTTCAAGATTCAAGAAGTAGTTTATAACTGTCTCAATGGTCTTGGGCCTTTTATGTAACCTAAATTATGAGCCCTAAGGGACCCTAAGATCCTCTGATATTGGCATGTTAGCTGTTTCCAGAGTAAGAACCAAAACTTATGGTGAGGTCTCTTTCCACTACTATGTGGAACAGCCTATCTTAAAACGTCACGTCTGCAGTGACTATAGATGTTTTTAAAAAGAGGCTTAATTATTTAATTATGTACTCATTTACTTTTTAGCTTTTTCTATTTTGTTTTGTCTTACCAAAATACACTGTTTATATGAACTCCTTTATCTATAATTGTTTATTTAACACTTTTATTTGCTGTTATCTTTTTTAGGTTTATCACTTTACTTTTTTAGGTCCAGTGCTTGCTTGGTCTGCAGGGTTGTTGCCGTGGGAGCCACCCTTGTCTGGGTGGCCCTGCACTGCAGACCCATGGCCACGGTTTGGACTTCGGCCTGCTCTTATCTGGCTCGTGTCTGCGGTGAGGTCCTCTGTGGTCATCTGTGGATAGGCTCCTGGTGTAAAAAGATCCCCAAGATGTTGTTTCCTCACAGCAGCATCAAGCCACATGTTTATTTCCATTTATATTTATATATTTATATTCAGTTAAGAGATGTGCACTTTGTATGCGTGTAGGTGTGTGTGTGTGTGTTAATGTGCTGAGCACATTAATGCGTTAAACGCATGTTAACGCATTAATGCAGTTAATTTTTTTTAATCGAGCATTAAGTTGTTTTTTTTTTTTTTTTTCTCAGCTGGCCGCTGGCTTTGATGACAGAAACATGGCCCTTTCTCTCTTCCCTGCTGCTGCGGTACATCTGATAAATCCAGGAGAGAGCAGGTTTATTAAAATGAAGAAACGTTTTCTGTCTGGAACTTAAGAAAGAAGAAGAACCAACATTTGTCTTTGTCTGTAAAACCTATGCAGATGGGCAGAACATTGTGATTTTTGGACCGGAAACTGCTCCAAAAAGGCAATGAGAAATGGTTTATTTTTTTTATTTTTTAAATAAATGCAGCTTTAATTTAGACAAGACAGCAAAGGTAAGACATGCTTTCTGACTTTTACAAATGTAAAGCATAAATCGGGCCTTCTTCTGCCTCTGGTTCAGTAAATCTTGGTCATATCAAAATGAAACTTCCAGCTGTGGAATCTGTGAGATGTGAGCTTTTAATAAAGGAGCCGTTTGTTCTTGTCCATGGGGCGACATCATCTGTGTTTACACATTTTCCGGACTTATTGTAACTGGTCTTTGAATTATTTGTTGTCCTAACTGTGTTTGTTGGTGATAGAAATGGTTTTACTGAGCTGGTAGCTGAGATTCTGGACTTTCTGTGGATACCACACATGTTTATATTTGCATCTACAGACCTGACCTTTGTCATAAATATTTGATTTTATAAACATATATGAAGAAATATTTTAACTGTTGTTGTTTAAAGAGAAAACTGCTGCTAAATCCGTTTATGTGTTTAGTGCAGGGGTCTGCAGCCTTTCCAATCCAAAGAGCCATTTTTCTCTCAGCCAGGTAAATAAAACTCCTTTAGAGACGCAAATATTACAAGTTACAACTTTTCAAAAAGGCAACTTAATATATATTTTTAATGAAGAGCCACCATAGGATGTTTGTTATTTTTGAAGAACCACATTTTTATTTATGTTTTTAGGTTTTAAAATAAAGAAAAACACAAAACCTTTATAAATAGAGGATAGACAGACTTATAAGGGATGTAGATATTTGTGGAAAATGATGTAAAGGAAAAAAAAAAGTCCCTGGTTTCCAACCTAATGACAAGAAAGATAGATTTAAAAAAATATTTCAGCCACGTATTTAGGAGTATTGTGGAAGGTCCAGAGACCCACTTGCGGCTCCAGAGTCGCAGGGTGGACACACCTGATGTAGTGTTTGTAAACCAAAATTTACTGCATTTTCTTTATATAGCCATAAGCCTTCTTTTAAAGGAAAGAGACATGGCGATTAATCGCAATTAAAAATTTTAATCGTTGCCCAGCACTAATATATATATATATATATATATATATATATATATATATATATATATATATATATATATATATATATACGTGTGTGTGTGTGTAACAAAATGTTGCCATCTCACCAATTATAAGCTTGGATTGTGAAACTAGTTTTTAGACATGGTGAAAAAGGCTCCTATTTCACAATTCCTGCTGAGATCAGGTTGGCAAATGACAACTACTTCAGTGGTTATTCAGCCGTGTTATAACACATATGTGAACATGCAGAGTAAAATGGAAGCAATCAGAAAATAATGATTGCCACATTTGCTGAAAGATATGATATATACGCTGGGATTATCTTATTGCAGTGAGGACAGTGCCAGCAAAAAAAAAAAAAAAAAAGAAAAGCCATTCACCAGATCTTAAATTCCTCAGATACAAGGAGTGCATGAAGGTTGACAGTCGCTGCCATTAACAGCAATTGTCATGCTTTGAGCATGGCTGAGACATTTTAGAGTAATAATATGGTGTACAGAGGCAGTGCTCATTCTGAATTTAAAGCTCTCCTTCTTATCTGTGAAGAAAAGAAGGGAAAAATGTGGTGTGCCCAGTTGGTGTTTTATGACACACCGGGGCCACATAGAAAGGTTAAAAATTTTTTTTTTTTTTTTCCTTATGCTCCCTTTAAAAGATGTGGATATATGAAGTATGGAAATTAAATGACAAAATGTCAATTTCAAAGGTTAAAATGAATGGGGGATGGCTAAAGTCACAAAAACAATGCAGTCGGAGCATGTTCACCTTGGAGAAAATTTATTATCCTGTACAGGTGTATCTTAACCTTTTGCAGGTACTTAATTACTCATAAAACCCATGCCATAAGAACGCCGTTACAAACTGTCAGCCTGTAAATGCTGTATTATGTAAATGCCAAATGCTGATGTCAACAAATACAAAACAGGAAAACTCATTAGGCGAGGAAAAGTTTGTCCATCAAGCTGTGTGGGGAAGGAAGGGGCCAGTCAGCCCAGTGGGCATGTTATAAATTATATTCACCTGCAGTTTTAACTTCAAATTATCCAGGCAAAAGCTACTTTAAAACCTATATATGTAAAATACAGATTTACAAATGTACTTGCTGCTCTCACTGCAAAAAAGGAAAGCATGATCACACAAAAACATGCTCATAAAGTGCCAGTGTTTCATTTGAAAAGTATATTTTTGGTCTAAGCTGGAGATCGAAATCAAGTCAGTTTTGGAAAAATCTGTGGTTATCTTTTTAACCTTGGCTTGGAAATTAGATTTGTTAAAATGCAATTATACTGTAAAATAGTGGCAAAACACTCATTGACATTCCATGAGATTAAACTGTGCTAGTTATTTATAAAGGGCGTGCTGATCTTTTTCAGCATTTGCTATTTTGAATCAGTACTTTTAAGAAAGGAGCATTTTGCTTAGTTTGTGATATTGTCTTTTGTTTATGACATATTGCTTCTTTAAAAGGACTGAATATTTAAGGTTTAGTTATGTATAGGAAGGTGCATGTGAAAGACAACATATGCCAACTCTGAACACACCACTTACAGGTAAAAACAAAGTGACAGTCCTCAGTGTGCAGACTGAATAGTCAAGTGTGAATTGAAATCCTTCAAACATGCATATCTACACAAGGCCTGCTTGAAATGGGCCAATAGTAATTTCACCATTTTCCCTACAGCCTGTCTGACAGCCCTTTTTCAACGCCTTTTAGGGACTTCCTCTGGCACCAAGAGATTTCAGTCACCACCACAGGGAATGTGATGCCTTCCCCAAAAGCAAATTATTAGACCGAAACCTCCATTATGGTGTGTGAAGTGGCTGAATGGATAGGCTTCTGTTCTAAGAGGATCTTACTGAAACCAGCATTTGATGCCTCCTTGTCTCAATTCTTCTATATCTGAGAAACTTGTTAGTTTGTTCTTTGTTTGTTTTGAAAGCTGAATATGGGACTAATCCACAGTGGTAGAAGAGCCAGAAGCTCATAGACCGTCAGTATATGAATTATTCACATTACTATCAACATATTAATTTGAAGCTTGTCTTTCATACAGCGTAGGATGAAAATTAGGTTTGGTTCCCAAAAGATTTACCAAACAGCAAGATGAGCTGTGAACAAATTATAGCTGAAGACAAATTTGAGTACCTGATATGTTTCAAGAACTGTCCACAGATTTTACAAACTAAGACTGGACTATGGCTAGGCCTCATCCATAATACCAAAAACTAGGTACTTGCTTATTATTTAATTTAAGCCTCCATCATAGGCTTCCAGTTCTGTTGTGTATTTAACTGGAGGTTTTGGTTTCCAAACAAGAAAACAATGTCAAAAGAACACAAGCATATGAGCTCCCCTGCTCTTCCCCGTCATAAGAGTTTCAGGGTTAGATTTTTAAACTTATACAGAGTGTTTTGTAATTCATTCTCTAAATCTATGTCAAATGAGTGGGGCAAACCTAAAAAGGATGTTGAGTGAATTACTGAGTACAATAATTAGACCAAGTGTTATCATTTGGCGGATCTTTCACCACCCCTGCAACTCACCTACACAGCAACCCAGCTCTGACCTTGAACTAAAAACTCTGTCTGGAGAAACTTTATAGAAAATGGGTTCTGAATCAATACATTTAATAGTCTTGCCTCTTTTCCTAGTTATCTCTTCTTGTTCAAGTCTTATCAAGCTGTATATCTTAACAATGTGAGCCCTTTCTTTGTACAGTCGTTGTAGGTTACCCAGGGGGTAGCACTGCTCATATTAATGAGCAAAAAAAAAAAAAGTTTTATATTAGTTTCTGTTTTGTGGTACTTTTTCAAAATTTTGTTCATACAAAGTTTACATATTAGTGAAGAAGTACTCAAAACTTTTGACATACTGTAAAAGACTATTTGGGAGTTTTAACATCTGTAATTCCTTTAATCTAAAACAATGTTGGAATGCCTTAAAAGCTGTCACTTAGTGACACATAAATGGGCCAGTAATTATTCATCAAACACACTTCATTACTTATGTTACAATTAACTTTTTATTGGTTGTATGGTCAAAAAAGTAGCATTCACAAAAAATGCTAAATATAACAGCTCTATATATTTTCTTTGTATGTTCTAATATTAACAGCAACTCTGTATTTGTATGACTGTATTCTCAACAATAGACACACTGAGGTAAAGATGATTTTATATAAAAATAATGTTTTAACGTCAAACTGATATGATTTCTACTGTTTAAATATTACTAAAGTTACCCATCTGCCACCTCCTCCAGCCCCAATGTGCTGTCCCACATGATCCAACCTTTAAATGATTAAATCAAAACTTGTTTGAACATGTCCTCATATAGTCCCTCTACTCAAACCCACACCCACCCACAGCTTTGACTAAGTACATTTAGCCTCATCTGTTATAATTTTTTTCTGTGTTGGCTCTTGTGATTGATTTTCCAACCTTACTCAGTGTTCACAGATCAAGATTTCAATGTAGATACAGTTGAAAACCAGGCAGTAAGAGCAGCAACAGCCTAAGCTGTTTTATTTTATTTTATTTTTCAGTATTGTTTCTTTATCATTGCTGATATGGACTGATGTGTCTGAAATACAGAATAAAGTTAAAGGAAAGTAACAAAAAACAGCAGACATGACAAGATATATTTTGAGTAAACAAGTTAACCAGTTTAGTTACTGTTGTTTTTTAAAATTTGAAACATAGGTACAAAAGTGTGTAAAAAAATGCAGTCTTCCACTACAAAATAGGTTAAAATTGCTGCCAACTTTTAATTTACTTCTTAGGTTAGTGAACCCCAAAGATTTTACAATGCCCTGCAAAAAAAAAAAAAAAAAAAAAAAAACTGCATATGCCATACAGCAGAAGCAGGAATTCAAAAAACTTGTATCATTTGCATGCAAACCATGAAATTTTCACAGCTGGTATGCAACCATGATTTATGTGTATAATACCATTTTTGTTTAAATTATTAAATAATCTATATATTTTTCTTCATTTTTTTTTATTTTTATTTTAATCAAAGGCCATTTTTAGGGGTACCGTGGTGGTGTGGGGGCTCCGAGACGCCTCATAGCTTGCTTATTTTTTTGGGCTGGCTCTGAGTATGTGGTCTGAACATCTTAGACCAATTTGCCCTCTTTCTAACAACCTAAAATGTTAAGTCATTTCAGTATTACAAAAGTTAATTAAACTAAATATCTTTGTTTGTTTGTTTGTTTGTTTTCATTCAACATCTGGTTAGTATTAAACTAATGTATCAGCTCTTCCAATCTCTGTTTTGTTTGCTTAAATATCTTCTTAATCATCTTGAATAAGCCACGCAGCTAAAAAAGATTCTGTATCACACTTCCCTACTCCTCTTCCTCCTTAATTTGAGTGCTTGAAGTTTGCTTTTTATCCATTTGAATAATTAATACTTTGCTATTTGAGGCGTCATAAATATTTCCATTGTTGTCAAGGGGATTCTTGCAGAGCTGATACAATGCTGTTCATCCTGTCACTGATAGGCCTGTATCTAAATATTATTTTTGTCTCAGAAATGCTCACAAAATCTGTGTTCTAACAAAGGATTACCCCTGGGTAGTGGAGCTAATAGCAATGTCTGAACCCACTACTTGTTAACATTCTCAGGAGTGGTGTACACTGCAACTAAAATAGGAGTTTAATATGCTAATTGCATGGATCTATCTAGCAATAAGCTGATGTGTTGCTTGATGGTTTACCAAAGTAAATAGCACCTAAGGCTAGATAGTTTCCACTTTTTTATTTATTTTTTATTTTATTTTTTTTAGCTGTTATAAAAGGCTCCATTTAATTATTTAATTACCAATGCTCAAGTTGCCACCCCTTAGTATAATAAATCAATAGCATTTCCATGAATACTAATTGTGGTGGGATATAGCCAGTAGGTGGGAATTTGATCAGGTCTGCAAAACCAACCGACCGAGGCCTCTGCCTTTCGTGCCATGCCCCACAGAGGCTTGCTGCTAACTCTTTGAAGTTGAGGTGCAAAATCAATTGAACACATCTCGGAGTAAATTAACTTGTTTGGAGCTTAATTTCCACCAGATGAAAGCTTTCTAAAAAGATGTACCAATATACATAATGGAAGTTTTCACATACCATCTTGGTTGCCATCACAGACATTCGACTTTCACAGCTTTTAGGCTGTTCGTGTTTTGTGTTTGTTGTGTTCTTCCATGACTTTATCTTTGAGAGTTGAGTGACTGCTAGAAAACCGTTTTCACTATGCCTAAAATGTATCAACAGAAGAAGCCAATGCTACAAATATTTAATGTTAACTGACCTTCCTTTGGGTAAATGTTAGATGTCCAAGGCACAGTAAATGCAGCATGTAATGTACTTCTATATGTTGCTCTGCATCATCTCTACCATGTTCTAGATCATAATGCAAAATTCGTATATTATTATCTCACCCACCGTCTCCATGGTGATAATTTCTGTCATAAAAATAAAAGATGTGACGACTGAAGTTAAACAGCTGACATTGATGAAGAAACTCAGATAAAACTGATGATCTGGCTTAAAACACATTTTTCCATTTATCATTGAAGTGTAAGTGTTAAAAGTCCTACAGCAGCATCAGTTAAATTATTTAAACATCTGTTGATAAAATATATCATTGGCTGTTTGTTTTACAAGTTTTTCTTTACTATTTTACATTATATTATCACTGTAGTTGTTATAATCAGTTCAAATTTTCATAAAATCTAGACATAGAAAAGGGTCTCATATGTGCCCCCCTTTTCCTGGCCAGTGGTCCCACTTGCCCCGCCATCAGAACTTTTCTAGACCCGCCCCTGCATAGCCAAAGTATAAACCCTGCCTACCACTAGCCATCTCCTATGTTAGAGAAGGTCATGCCAAAAACAATACTTCTGGGCAAATATGTGAGAGCCCAACCATGAAACTCTTTTCCAACAAGGTATCATCTCTTCTATTTATGTCACTTGTGCTTGTTTTAGCCATGCAATGGTTTCTGATCAAAGGGAAGTGCTGACTGGACTGCTGCCCTTCAGGCATATGCAATATATTCTCCATTTCAAGTTTGAAATTAAAATATGAAAATACTCTAACCTTCATTTGCATTATTTTAGATGGCAAGTGTAATTCTCTTTGAAGAAGAAAAAGCGATAGCACTCAGTAGGCTCTGTTAATTACCATAGACTGAAAATAAATGTAAAATAAATTAGCCAAGTTATGTTTTATCCTGGAAAATAATTTGTTGCCCATTTCAACCTTATATATTTGCTTCAAACTGAAGATAACATTAGTTTACACTTGACACAGGACTAATATTTGGTTAACTCAATGCTTGTTCCACCTTTAGATTGTCGTTAAATAAATAAATAAACAACAGCGAAAGGTCCTAATTGCTTTAATGTCCATAGACTTTCTCATATTATACATTTTTTCTCACACAAAGAAATAAGAAAACAAAGAAGACAATTGAGAGAGAGAGAAAGAGAGAGAGATAATGGACTACACTTCTCTCACCAGAATAAAAAAGGAAAAAGAGACAGCAGCCAGAGAAAAGAGAAATAAAAAAAGTAACTTGATTAGGGAGAAAGGGAGTCGGTAAGACGGAAGAAAGTCTAAGCTCTTTAACTGGTGCTCCTTTGCATATAAATGAGAGATTAGACAGAAACTATATCTTACCGCCTGTTAGAATACATATGCCTAATTACAATATATTCATAAAGTCAAAGTGTAATTTCCACAAAGGAGATTACAAACGAAGCACAAGGTCAGGAAAAGCCCTTTCTGTTCTTTCATGCCAATAGGATGATGATGCTGATGCTGCACAGAAAATGGCACACTCATTGGTTCTCCTTAGAGATTATGTTTCTTTTTTTTTTTTTAAGACTAAGTATAAAGATGGGATAAATGGAAGGGGAGTAAGTACTAATGAGTTATGTGTTAAGGAAAATGTTAAAGTAAAAGTATAGATCATTTGAACTTTGCCAACACATTCGTGTTTTTAGTTATATCTGATGAATGATCATGACTTTTCTAATAATAATGCTCTGCTTGCCATTCTTTTCCTTTTTTTAAGACTCATTTCTGTCCATAAATTAAAAGATAGAAAAAATATATGAAAAATAATAACTGAATGAAATTGTGTGTTGAACATTGAATAACATCTTATAGGTGGTCAACAACAAATACAGTTCCTTCAAGTTCCAGCTTCCCGCAGTGCATTTAAAACAGTGAATGTAGGGAATTTATAGAATATTGACAGCCAAAAGCATTAATATCAACTCCAAAGTATGAGAAGACTGAATGAGTTGCCTAACAATAAACCAATAAAATAAAATCATAGGCAGTTACCTCTTCCCACTGGTCATTAAATGTGTTGTTAAAACTGTTTCCTGTTAAATCTTCATGATCTGGCTCTACCACACGTAAGCTCATGATGAAGTTGGTTCCCTGCTGTACATCTTTGTGAGTAATCAGAAACATGTGCATAATGTGAATTATTTACAAAATAGCAGATTTATGGTAAAAACTGACTGAGAAGCTACACTCTTTTATTGTTAAGAGTCAGAGGCTTGATGTGTGTATGTTGATGTGTGTTATTTCACGTAATAAACAATGACATCTAATTTTTACAGTTCTTTGATGGAGTAATGAATACTTTATAAAGAATTAAATAGTGATATGCCAAACAATGGATTAAAAAAGATATGTTTAGTTTGTGAAGTTTATGAGAAAGAAAATAAGACATGATAGAGTTCATAACAGAAGACAAAAAAAAACTAAACATTTGTACAGTAACTTAGCATGATGTGACATTTTCTTCATAATGCTTTATTCTTTTTTATTATAATGTTGTATTTAGTTTAAAGAACAAGAGCCCGGATCTTTTTTTTTAAATACACAGACCTTTGCACCCACAGTTATAAAGTTAAGTCCAAGTCAAAAGTTCTATATTGTCATTCTACATATTAACATTCCATTAACATAAATAACAAAATTTATTCACCTAAAAGCCCGGGAGAACACTGAAAATACATGTCAGTACAATGATGTGCAAATAGATAGATTGAATGGACATGATCAGTCCATCAATTCCAAATTCAGGGCTGTGTTTCCACATGCCCCCTATTGCATCTTAATTTATCAATCTTCTTAAATCAAATGTCAAACAGGACATCACTGAAAATTCCTTGTCCAATTATTAGCAAGTGAATGTCTAAAAGCTCTTATTTCTGGTAATGCTTAACCATAGCTGTTTCATTAGAATTTTAATGGAAATCTCTTATCTCTGTCCTGTCTTCCAGGTGTTCAGAAGTCCTTACATTAAATGAAATAATCCCATAAGCCAGCACAATTACAGCTAATTCCATTTTAATTCAGCCAAAAGGTGACACCACGTGAGATATTTCAACTGCCAGGTGGTTAAAAAGAAAACAAAAAAAACCTTTCAATTATAGACATATGGAGATAATGTGTGAGGGGGAAAGAGGGACTAACTTGATTAGAGCTGTACACTTTGTAAAGACAGAACTATCTGAGGTAGTCAGGCCAATAAAAAAAATCAATTACCTACCACATTTATTTGTGACATTTCCAGTGTTCTTTAATTTTGTAAATAGGACTGATATTATTATCATCAAAATTTTCAAGTTTAACTATTAATCTTTTTTTTAAATTAGCAAGCTTTCATTTTACACAGCTTTTATAACAGAAGTCAGTTTGACACCATTGTGTTGGAGGTGCTGTAAAATGTCATTATGCTGTTTGAAATGCAAAAGGAAAATTTACTTGTTTACCCTGAACAAAGATTTAATTACATTTAAACAACCCTTATGTTTTGATATCTAAACAATTAATCAGTTAGTGTGACTGAAATTGAGAAAAAAGAGAATGAAATATCAGGGGAACCAGGATAAATTATAGTAACAAAATGGCCTTGGATCTCATGTCAAATGGAGCAAAGTATAGCGTAAACAATGATGTGTCTAACCTTATGGATGTGTGGAGCTGTCACTCAAATTAAAAGAAAAATTGGCACCTTATCACATTATAACAAGATAGTTTTACTGTAAAAACGTGAAACGTATCATGTTATAAGGCAATACGTTTTGTGGTGAAAACATGGACTATAAACCATATTTGTCGTTGTATGGGGAAACTGTGCATGCTACGGCCAGAGAAATGCCTAACTTACCAAATAGGATTAGGTTGTACTTAAATGGAGAGATTTGGTGAAGGTTAAAGGACACTGTGATATTGTTGACGTTGCACCCTTAAAGCAGAGAGGACTATGTCTTCGTGTCAGCAACTTATTTCTCCCAGTCCCAGCGGTGCAAATAGCCTTTATAATTTTCATGTTCATATTATTGCATGTTACATTTTATTACCTAAAAGCAGCACACACACACACTATGGCAACTCAGACGTACGCATGCACCATCTCACTGTGCATGCAGGTGGTGTACCTTGTTGCTCATAACTGCCCCACATTTCTGTGTACAACAATAAACCAGAGTAGAACAATTAGTCATTGTCAAAAATAACTGAAATGTTTCTGCTTGACAAGAATATTTTCCATAAAATGGCTACTTTGATTCATGTTCTTACAATAAAATTCATCACAATATAACGCGATACATTTCACATTTTTACAATAAAACTACATGTTATAATGTGATAATGTCCCATTTTTTTATTTGTGTGACAACTCCACGCTTACGTACAATCTTTATTTATTATTTTTTTTGTCTGTGGAGCTTAAGATATCTATATTATACACTGTCATGATGAAATTTTGTTTATGTTGATGTTTCATTTTTGTCACACAGACAGGTGGGTAAAGCCTCTGCTACTGTTAATGGAAGCATGCCAAAACATATAAAGGAAGATCTTTCTGCAACAAAGTTAGCATCAAGATGATCATCTCATCAAAGCCATTTAGAGACTCATATCGCAGCCGCTGATACGAGTATCATATGTGAAGCTCTGGAGCTGATAGATGGAGCTCACTGTAGTACATATGTCACTAAGTTTTTAACATCATCTGTTGATGTAGTGCTGATGACAATCATGTAAGTTTCTTCCCAAGTTAAAGATACACTACTGAATTTTGTTCAGTGTTGACTCTTGTCTTATCTCTTGTTCTGTTCCTTTTTTATCTCTTTTTTCCCTCCCTTACAATGTTCTTTTGTATTTGTTTGATAATTCAGTAACAGTGTGCTTTCAAATGGCCAGTGTGTTGATATACGGTTGCTGGAATGTGACATATTGCTGTAAAGCTCAATGCTGGTGTAAAGTTGGAAAATACAGTTTCTTTGCTGTGGGATGCTGCTGTGCAACACCTGCATAAGGAATAATATAATAAATGTCACAGTGAGTCAGAGACACAGCTCTGCTGAAATGTCTTGATTGAAGTCTTGTGGTGTCTTCTCTTTCTTTAGAACAGAATCCTATAGGATTTTTTTTTTCTTTTCATACAACTAACATGACACAATTTTTAATTCTTCGCACTGAAACTTTTCAACCTCATTCTTAAACTGCTGAACCATTTGTACACAGCATTCATGAGTGCTGAATCTCACCCCATCTTTACTTTGGAAGAACTCAACCTGTCTGGTTCTATTTTTATGCCATGCTTTCTATTTAATGAAAAATGTGTAATTATCATGTGTCAAAAGGAAAATTGTAAAAACTGGCTAAGCACTAAGTACCTTAATCTAATGTGCTAACCACAATTATTGTGTTAGGCTCAGGACTTTTCTGTGCACTGATTTGCAACTTCAGGTTTGAGTTTTTATGTTTAGCTTTTTTTATTTTTCCTACCACTCACAAAACTGCTGCAAGGCTGGAAAATGAATGCAACTTGTATTCATCTTTAAATCTACAAGAATGTTTATTCCATGTTCACATCATCTCTTTGTCTCATTAATGTCTTTACCTGAAGAAGAATCTGTGGAGCATGGTTGTGCAAATTGCCCATTGACTGCCTGAAAAAAATGGCAATGGCATGTATCAGTAATTATAAATTACTTTTATTATTACACAATGTATAAAATTAGGCGCTGGTGGTGCATTTCTTTACCTGTACTGTCCTTTTCATTCATGGTGCCAAGTTTAAACTTCAAAGAGGGCAGAACTTTATAACATTGTTTAATTGTTACATAACACAGGAATCAAAGCAGAAAACTCAAATTTACAGCACAGCAATAAAAAAACAGGTGAAATTTCAGCTGAATCTGCGTCTCCCATGAGCCTTTGCGGTCGGGATATGTTGAGTTGTGAAAATAGACAGAAACGTAACATGTTGAGTTTTCTTTGCTAATTATTATTATTACACTGCACAGTATAGAAAACTATTAGAAACAACTTATTTCTTTTATTAATGAGACACTGTTATATAAAACATAAAATGATAATTAGTCACTACTAAAAAGTTTATGTTCAAAGAAAATCTGGGCTAAGAGTGTGGAATCACTGTGTGAAGTAAAACAAGCGCACCCTGAAGAAGGTGGGGATCGTTTGCTCGAATTATCTCGTATTCTATTGGCTGGAGGAGGTTTTGAAAGGAAGTACGACAGATTTGAAAGCAAGAGGGACTTTCTGAGTGTGAGAGCAGAGTTTAGAGAGAAAGCGAGATGATATTTGAGCGTGAAAACCAGAAATCTTGCTCTCAAAGCAAACAATTGTGCTCTTGATTAAAGATAGAAAAATACTTCCATACCCAGCCCTATGATTTACCACTGTACACGTATCCAGTACATACGCAATGCTTCCTGCTCCACTCACTTTTCTTTTCCTCATCAGAAACTGTGAGTATACCCAACACACTGTCACTCCCAATTCATCACATACTGTTACTTGGTCAGGAGCCCACAACCATAACAACCTATTAATGAATGATTTAAGGAAAAATAAATAAATAGACAATCAGTTTTAACATGACACTACAATAACTGCAGAACATGATATTATAAATGTCTATTAGTAAATTAGCAGAATGAAAGAAGTGAAAATAGAGTGATATTAAAAAAAGATGGAATAACCAGTCGTGTCAAGGTTGAACTGGAGCGTATGTTCTGTGCATGGAAGTCTTTTACTTCCCTATGCAGCCTGTTCTGTTGATAGACAAAAAGGATAGTAACTTTGTAGTATCGGCAGATGGTGTGTCTCTTACCCCAAGAAACTGGTCCATGAAGTGTAAAGTTCAAGCCTTTATAGTGATGCAAATTTATACAGAAAGTCCAAAGGAATTAGATGAAACTTTGGGAAACTCACTGTGACTTCAGTACATGTGATTAGTGTTATGCAATGTTGAGAAAGATAACTTGAAAAAAAAGCAAAGATAGTTGATGTTTTGAGAGAGATTTGGACGAAAAATGTGTTTATTTATTTTTATTTTTTTTGTAAACAATAAACTTTGTTAGCAACCATAGATTTTGAATGGTTACTATCTGTTAAAAGAAGAAAAAAAAAAGAAAAACACATTAGGCATACCTCCAAAACACACACTTTATAGATTCTGAATTAACATATGAGATGAGTGAATGTATACCCTCATGTATTAAAGGTAAGGTTACAGGTTGACTAAGCAAAATGAATGTTGTGTAGTGGATTCTTGTGGGAGCAGAGCTGAACAGAAAGGAACGAATGAGCAAAGAAGAGAAGGAGAAATGGATTGAAGGAAAGATAAAGTGTTTTATGCATTTTTGTCTCTGTTTTCATCTTTTTGTTTTTCATTATGTTTTTTTTCTTTTTTTTTTTACCAAGTTTAGACTCTTCCATTCATGTTTATTTAGCAACAATTTAAGTAACATGCCTGTGCTCCCCTATGGAATTTACAGTAAAATCTCAGTGCAACTTTATTAATAGGTAACAACTATTTTTGTAATCAGAACAACTCAGAAGAGTTTTTTTATTATTATTTTTACAGCCCTTGCAGCTAAAGCATTTTTTAAAATGTTTAAATCACTCTTCTGTCTGTGAAGAGTCTGGTCTGGTGACATCAGTCCTGAGCTCTAGGAGATACAAAGAGAGGGAGGAACCACTGCAGACCCAATAAGCTGACGGCCCACAAAGAGTTACTGGTGCATTTCCAGGAGATCGCGCATTGTAGGGATTCATCTACCTAACTTTGCTTGCTCTGGATTCAGCAACAGCCCAACAGAACCAAATCCTCTGACAATGACCAATTCCCTCTCAAAAGTTCGGTTTGGACATGATTGGTGATAGTGAATTAATCTTCCTCGTCATTAATCTAAACATCCCTCTTAAACGCCCATTAAAAGCCCATCAAATTTGGTTTAGTCAGATTAAAAAAAAACACTTTGTTCATTACCTTGAACATTAATTAATGAATTAGAATATTTTCTTTTTATGCTTTAAATGTTCATATTGTATGTTTTGTAGCTTTTAGAATAATTCATAAATATATTATGATAACTGTTGTTTCTCTGTGTGGTTCTATAGGGTCCAATCAAACAACAACTCTACTAGTACTGTGTGAGACTGATTTATTTAATGATATAAGCTATATCAATTTTCCCTGTATTAGAGGGTGGTGCCCCGATTTTTGATTAATAAATGTGTTACAGTTGTCTTACAGTATAAATTGAAACACTGGCTATTAAAACATACTTAGTTACAGATAACATGCAAACACAAAATAAAGTAACATAATCTTATCTTAATCGTTCTTTTAATTAGAAATAATTAATTCTTATTGTGTATAATTCCATCAGTTGTTTGCTTTATTATTATTAAACAACACAAACACCTCCAGTAGATAGCTGTCTACCACAGTAAAATAACCTGCTGTGAGAAAGGTTTCACTCATTACAAGGTACCACAGAGAAGGCCATAACAGGTGAGAACTAAACTGGTCTTCAAACCATTTCTACACAGTGTGTTTAAAGACAGCTGGCCTTGACAAGAATCCTTTTCAGATTGCTGTGGTGGATATAAACGAGTCCTATGCCAGTGCCTGGGTTTCTCCTGTGTGTACAGATTTACTACCAACTACAGAGGTTAATCAGCAAACCCCTTCTGCTTTCTGTCTTTCATCTCAGCTCTCTGTTGAGAGCTCAGGCCTCATCTGGAGGGAATATTGGCAAATTGTTTGTTCCTTGATTGGCTTGAGGGAGCAATCCATACAGATGTGTCTGTTGTGCCCATGTGGATCAAATTTCTGGAAGGGGTAAGACAGACTGAAGCCATCAGATCTCTCTCTAAATGGCCTTTGGGTCCAGGGAATGGCTCTCTCACAAGTAGAGTGCTCATTGATCCTCACTAACTGTTGATGAAACAGTCCAGGCTTTCTATCAGTACTTCTATGAGCTGTCCAGTTTTAATATCTTATTTTCACTCAGTGTAACAAAGAATGTTATCATCCTAACAATAATAATAGAATTAAATGATAACCTAACCTTTTTTTTATTATTATTAACTTATTAACTCATAAAACCAATCTTGGCATTATTTTTCTTTTCATTTATAATTGCATGTAAAAATTCTAAATTTAATCACTGTCGTAAAATAAGTGCACATTTTAAAATTTACTGATGGCTGTAAAGTAATTAAAATATGTGTGTAACTTAGGATGTAGAATGCATTATGAAATAAATACAAAGCAATGCAAGTAAGGTTGGTGTACTAGAGCAAAACAACTCTTTTGAGTCGTTTTGTGAAAGCTCATCTTACTGCTGGCTGAAGTCATCCTGAACTGTCCCCCATAGTTATGCTACTGTATGTCCACTCTGCTGCAGACCTCCTATGGTGCACTGTGGACCTCCTGTCTACTCTCCTTACACTTAGCCCACATGCATTTGTATACCACTACTACATGTCATTAGGCTTGTATCGTTGTCCCCTGTGGTTGTTCTCATCCTTTACTTCTTTGGAAGCTTCAGAGCTGTATGCATCTACAGTTACTTGCCCAACCCAGTGGCAATTGCTTATAGTTGTCTCTTTTCCTCTCTTGGAGATCATTATCTCTTTTGCAATACCTTCCCCACAATCAGTCAAGCCTGATGGCCTTTCTGTCTGTGTGATTCAGGAGGTTACTTCTTATTAAAACCTAGGTATATTTATTTATTTATTTTGCTTGATTTTTCTTTGTTTAATTTTGTTTACCCCCACTGTTAACAATTGCTCAGTCAAAGGGATTTTTCCTATGTACATGCCCTGAGATGACTTTTTGTTGCTCATTGCTGACACACAATGAAAAAAAGTTTCTTTTTTAATATTTACCCAAGGTTCCTAGCAGTGTAAAACTGACAAAATGATCTGAATTATTTTGAACTCAGGATCTTGACCAGTGCGCTTTGTGCACTGATTAAGTAACTCAGAAGTCAGTGAACGATTTAAGTAGCAGTCTGAGTGAAGAGGCCAATGTCACAGTGGCAGCAGGCATATATTTGGTTTTATGAGTAGCGCTTAGGAAAAGCTGGAAATGAACCACAGAGGCTTGACCGATAAAAGTAAACATGAGCAAGCACTGGTCCCAGAGCTGCATGGTTCTCAAGGACATCACTGTCTGTCAGTCAGTTAATATCACAGCTCATTGATATATATACATGGTAAATAAACTAATAAACAACAAAATAGTGAAATCAGTTAAATATCTGAAATGAAAGAAGGGTTGTAACATAAAAACTGATTGGAAATTAACTAAAATAAAGCAATTAAAAGTTAAAGCAGAATGAGTTTAATAAAAACTTATAAAGGAATGTGAAATGTGTTCGCTGTAACAGGTCCAACATATAGAATGGCACTTAAAAAAAAGCTGAGCAAGAAAATGTACAAAAGGATCATTACATGTCAAAAGTTACTAATTAAAGGCAGCACTAGAGTGGCATGATCAATTGCTAGAGTTTAAAGCTAGCATTATCCATTTACGTTTAAACTGTTGGATGATGTCAGATAAACTTTTGAAATACCAGCATTTACAAAAAGAGAAAAAGACAAAAAAAAAAAAAAAAAAAAAGGAACTCGCTCTCAGAACTTGGAGCGTTTGTCACATTGAACATTAGTTCTGATGCACCTTCAGCAAGAAGAATGTTAGCACAGGGCCTCATATTATGCTCATGCATGTTATTTACCTTGTGTTGTTTAAACATAATGCTGCGTTTTGTTTTTACCTGGTTTTACTTCCCTTAAAATCAGACAGCTTTAGTCTGTTCAGCCGGGTTAGATGTATTACACATGATAAAGACTAGATGGTGATCAAATTAAGTAACATATTTAACCACTGTACCTGTAATAAAGGTGTTGACTGCATTGGAAACCACTGACATTTAAAATATCAGCTTACCTTAGACTCTTATTGGACAGGGCTTTTGCTGTATGTACACACATGGACAAAATTATTGGTACCCTTCGGTTAATGAAAGAAAAACTCACAATGGTCACAGAAATAACTTGAATCTGACAAAAGTAATAATAAATAAAAATTCAATGAAATTTAACCAATGAAAATCAGACATTGCTTTTCAACCATGCTTCAACAGAATTATTTAAAAAAATAAACTCATGAAACAGGCCTGGACAAAAATGATGGTACTCTTAACTTAATATTTTGTTGCACAACCTTTTGAGGCAATCACTGCAATCAAACGATTCCTGTAACTGTCAATGAGACTTCTGCACCCTTCAGAAGGTATTTTGGCCCACTCCTCATAAGCAAACTGCTCCTGTTGTCTCAGGTTTGAAGGTTTCTATGACCATTGTGAGTTTTTCTTTCATCAACCGAAGGGTACCAACAATTTTGTCCATGTGTGTATGCCATTACATAGACCCATCGACATTGTGTAAAGTGTACTTATCAAAACAAGCTTGACTGAAAAACCAACAGGCACGGTAAGATAATTCAGAAAACTAAAATTCCACCATCACAACTTCTTGGAAAGCCTAGTAGAGAAAAGCATGTCTCTGTAATCTTGCTTAAATCATTTTCTGATGCAAACAGTGGGCGCAGAAGGTTTTTATAAAAAGCCTTCAGTATTCAGCTTTGACTTGCAATATTTCACAGTGACCTCTAGGAATGAAATAACTCAAATGATTCAGATTTGCTGTATGAGGTCAGAGTCAGAGGAGCTGGCCAAGGTACAATTTCTTCTTACAGACTCTTAATCTGTCATAGTTAATGCAGTGGCTATTGCATGACAGTTCATGTTCTCTCATCATCCTCTCCACTGACCTTCATGTTTCATTTGGTCATCCACCTTTTTCTCTGGGTACATAAATAAAATAGATTGTCCTGCTGTTTATTTAAATGGAGACTATAAGGCTGGATAAGATGTATGGACCTTGGCTACTGTGAGACACAGACATCTTTAAAGGTTGTCATGCCTGTACAAATAAACATTCTAAGTATTCTCATATGGACACAATATTACTGCAACTTTGATTATTTTTATTGTTATTATTATTAAATGTCTATGGTACTGACTTCTTATGGTGTTTTCGCCACATCAGTACCAAGAAATCAAATTAATTACATGTTTTGTACTTAATTCATCGCATTTTAATCGCATAACAACATTTGCCCCAAAAATCAACATTTTTTTATTTATATGTATTTTAGTGGACAACATTAATATTGTAACTCAAACTGTAGTGACGTCTGGAGAAATGCATTTAATTGCATTTCAATTCAAAACAGTAGAAAAAAAATATAATAATTTGCGCCCAAAATGAACAGACCTAAATTTAAAGTGCCATTTAACTACTTTAAAAAACAGCTCCAACTGTTCTATAATTAAAAGTCTACTACATGTTATAGAATGTTTAACTTTTTAAACATTTTTGACCACATTCTTCATTCATTAATATGGCATAATAGGCATTAATATCTGACGGTAAGCCAGGGCAGGATCAGCCAGCAGCAGCTTTACGTGTTTCTTTTTCATTCTGGTTATGAAGCAGAGGTGAACGTGAATATATATATATATATATATATATATATATATATATATATATATATATATATATATATATATGAGAGAGAGAGAGAGAGAGAGGATGTGCCTTTCAGTTCATCCATCTAATGCTGTAGATGTTTC
The DNA here is from genome assembly GCF_017639745.1 of Melanotaenia boesemani. Classification (NCBI taxonomy): domain Eukaryota; kingdom Metazoa; phylum Chordata; class Actinopteri; order Atheriniformes; family Melanotaeniidae; genus Melanotaenia; species Melanotaenia boesemani. Next base: position 15,093,497 of record NC_055682.1, on the reverse strand, counting down.
CACACTAATAAAATATTTTTAAATGAAATTATGGTAATTACTAAAATTATAGATCACTTAGAGATCATCATAAGGTACTGGAGGCATGCATAAAGTTTATTCAGCTCTTTAGAAAAGCAACAATCATTTTACTTTGCATGGTAAGTTATTATCTTTTAATGTTCCCTCAGACAGCTCAAATCCTCTTTTTTGCCTAATTTAACATCATGCATAGATATCGTCTAAGGAAAGTGTTAAACTGTAAAGAAAGGGAAGTCAGCTTGGGTTAAACAGCTTAGAGGCTGTTCAACTCTTACCTTCATTTGACTGCGATCTGCAGTGTGAGCTCCTTTCAAAGCTGCACCCTAACTGCTTTCAGATTTTGGACTCCCACAGAGCTCTTCTTCAGGTGAGACAAACAGGAATTCCTTCTGGCTCAAAACATTTAAGTTCACAAGACCATAGACCCCACCGGGCTGACTGAGATCCAAAGTGAATTCTCCCAAAATTATTAAGCAAAATGAAACTGACTGCAGTGTGGGAGCAGCCTTACATTAATTTGTACTCTTACTATCTTCAAATTCAGCCTTCAAATTGTATAGATGGTGCAGTTTCTGTATCTTTGTGGAGAGCTTTCTTTTTCTGTCTGATGTGCATGCCATCTCTGTGACTGATTCCCTGCTGAACATTCGCTCTGTTCCACTTTGTGCACAGAACCTTTCCTTTCTGAGAAATACTCTCAAAGCCATAGAAAAAGCAAATGCGATTGGGAACCTTTTTTCTTGGTTGTGGCATGACACTAATTTACTTCCCCTCACACTTCCAAGGCAATTAGCTTTGAAGCTTCTCAGAAACTATTCTTGCACAAGTTGATAGCTAGCATGGCAAGCTCAAATTTAAGCTGGTCCATTGGGCGACAGCTGATAAATATATCAAATGAGGTTATAGTAAGAAAGAGAAACCTAAAAGAATAAAGAAAATATATTTTTTTTCAAGTTACACTGGGTCTTTCACTTTACTGGTAACTTGGAATGGTGGACATTTATCTCTGATTGACTGTGACTTGATGATCGAAAAATAACTGTAACCCACGAAAAATTTGGAAAATGATTGACAGAACTTTGGAGAACTTTGCAGAGTAAATCCTATTATACTGCATGTGATGTTATATTCATTATGTTAGGTAAAACACACTTTGGTCTATGAGAGAATGATATTTGCAGGCATTTTTAAACACCAGAAAAGCAGAAAAATGCTGAATTTTTGAAAGTTCTGCCAAATTAATGACTCAATCAATCTGAATTCAGTATCTCGACTGACCAAACAAATCGATTTAAAATCGCCCACATAAGTCTAAAAAAAAGGCATAAAAAGTGTTTTACATTCATTAAATATGAATATTAGTATAAAAAGTTTCTTTTTGAACTGATCACAAAATTATGATTAATATGTTGAAATTCTAACTTTCTCTATGGGAGCAACTGTGGTAGATGAGTATCCACATCTCTGGGCTTCTCAACTTCTATAATTTGAACATTTATTGGATTTTAACTGTTTAATTTCCCATATCAATATTTGTAAAAGGTAATTTAATTAATCTTAAACATTTAATACCTGCATCAGCATGCTCACAGTGTAATGAGAAGGTATGAATTTGGTTTCTTTCAAAGTAATGAATGATATAGTTAGTTTTGTGGACCTGCTGACCCCTTCACAGTAAAAGTTAAATGCCCCTGTTTACATATACTTATTATTGTATTCCTGCAAACACAGCTTTTGTTGATTTGTTTATTTACTTTTAAATGTACACATGGATTAGTGAATTAAGAGCAGTGTGGGGTTCAGTATCACCTTCAGAACCCCTGACCTTCTATTTGGTGGATGACTGCTTTACCTCCTCACACAGTGCTCCATGTAAAATAAATCAAAGGTCACTAAAAGAGGTGTTGCTTGTGCAAACGCTGCAGTACCTGCTAACAGCCCCCGCAGTGTTGTGTGAAATATCAGAATTGACACTTTAAACTATGAGAATAAAAATGAAAAAATTGCTTGCAGTGTTTGTCATTGTGGTTAAACAGTTGTTGGCTGATGTGAATATATTCAGTTTATCAAACTTGTCTTGCAAAGCTTTTTTTTATTTTTTTTTTTTTTTATTAGTAGTTCATTCCCACAGCTCATGAGCTTAATTTGGAGTAATTAAACAAATTAGAGTCAGGCAATGAAAGAAATTCCCAAAATAGTTAAATCCAGTGCTAATGTTCATTCATATTTCTAAGGTAGAAAGGAGAGCTTCAAGGTTTTAAGTTGAGCTGGTGTCAAATGATTTCATTTCTTTAAACAGTAATTTCTCCAAAATTGTTCAGTCTTTTTTTTTTCTTCTTTTTTTACAGTAAAACTCAACAATAAGCTATTAGTTTCCTTTGTATGATATGACTGCATTTCCATAGCAACCCTCTTACAGAAATTTCACCTTCCAAGAAATTGCCTCCCTCAGGATTTGTCATTGCAGTAGAGGGTTTGTATATTCCACAGTGACCCTGGAAGTAATGTTTTAAGGAGAATCGTTTTCTATAAGGACACAACATGCAAAATAGAAGTGACCAGAAAACTATTCCTCAAGTTACTCATGAAGGATATTTCAACACATTTATCTTTGCTCAGTTAACGTCATTGTTTCATTCTTCTTTACACCAGATAATAATAATAATAATAATAATAATAATAATAATGATTTGTAAGTTGTTAAGTAGAGGGAATAGCCTGCTCCGATAATGGGGATGTCTAAAAGCTGCTTTTTAAGAATGAAAATGACTGAAATTAGACAAAGCATATACAGTGCACTCTCATAACAAATTACTGACTGTACTAAATTACCTGATGTTCATGTCGGCATACATTTACACAAATTAAGAGACAGATCTTCAGATGTAATCATCGTGTACACAAATTAAGCAGACACATAATTAAAACATTTATTGCAGTAGCTGTATACCTGTAGAGTAGTAACAAGGATTAACTGTTTCAGTATCAGTGATGTCAAACACCCTCACGACTGACAAACATACTGCGGTAAGCAAATCACTCCATCCCACTTAACTTTTTTTTATATTGTGGCATAAATATGAAAGTGCTTTACAAACTGAATGCTTCTTTAATGCACAACTCAATTCTACCCCCTACACTCCCATTACCCAAATAAAAGGAGAAAGTAAACAAAGAAAGACAAAAACATGATCAAGTTAATTGCAAAAGCTATATCTTTAAGCATGCTAGTCCTTTGTGTGTTTGCCTTCCATGCTGTGGGAAATAAGCAACCTTATCAGATGGTGGAATGACAGATGGTCTTTAATGACTGACCCATTATCTGCACATGCCTTTTAGTTTTTCCTCAAAATCAAAGATTTAGGTTTGCACTTTAACATCTTTGTGATTATGTCTTGAAATTTGGCAAACATTTAATGCATTAGGCATTTCATTATCAGACAGGATTTACTTTGTAGCCAACATGTTCTAGTCATTTAAATAAGTACAATTCATCATTTGGAGAAACATCATGAAGGCACAGTGATTAAAGTGTAATCTTAACCTGTGTTTTCTTATGTGTGGCAAATAATTGTCCATGTGAAAATAATATATATATATATGTATATACATATGTCAATAAATTGCAGGTACGATTAAGAGATTGGACTCAGTTAAATCACAATTTGAATAAAATCTATACAATAATGAGATCAACGTTAGATAAAACATTTAGCCATTTACAAATATATTGCTATTTAACCGTACTGAACACCTTCAAAATCAGTTTATAGAAGAGAGCCTTTAGAACCTTTCATTTTTGTAATGCGCATATTGAGCACTGACATCATTCATACAAAGTTTTTTTTTTTCTTTTCTTTTTTTTAGGAAAATGTTGCCTTCATGGCAATGATCATGGTCTATGGGCTAAACACTTGACTAAATTACAGGGATAATTTTGTTTAAAAAAAATACAATAAAAATCAAAACAAACAAACAAACAAAATACAAACAAATCAACAGTAGAGTTTTTAAAGAATTAGGTAAATGCTTTCTTGTTGCCATGTTAAGGATATTTATCCAGCTGAAATCTCAAATCTGATGACAAGCCGTAATGATGACAACAGTCAAGAACTGTCCTATTCACTGCAGATACTACAGATACATGATTGTGGTTAATAAGTCTTATTTACAAACACAGAGACAATGACAGAATAAACAAGTGTCCACAAACAGTGTTATTAGAACAACGCTTGTTGAAATGTAATTCAATTTCTTTTTTGATTGTGTTGATTAATATAGTCCTGAACAACTCAATAACAATCACACCACAGATATTTTTATATACTGGTCAGCCGGTAGTTCTTTTTTTTTCTCCTCTCTTTTACTTTGATTTATGGAAGTCCTACTTCCAAATGTCCAATTCGTACATGAAATGGACAGAAAATGTTATTTCACGCTGAAGAAATCCGAAGAGAGTCACAAAAACAAAACAAAACAAAACAAAACAAAACAAAACAAAACAAAACAAAAAAAAAAACAAAACTTTGTGTTGAGCCATAATCAAGTTTCATAGAAGAAAACACAGCATAAGCACTATTTTCTGGCCTACTCAGTACATGTGGCTATCACATGGCAGAAGCATCAACTTAAGTGGGAAAATACTAAACAAGAACAAAAACAATAGAACAGGAGAGAAGCTTGGACAGGATGCTCCACCTGTTTTCTGTGTCCAGATTCAAGGACACCTCAAAGCACAAACACAGTCCCTCTTATAGCTGCTGGTCCTTTGGGTTGTCTGGACAGGAAGCTGACTGGCAGGACCTCAGACTAACCAACGGAATATCAGCCATGCCACTGTTGGTGAAGTGTCCCTCTCCACTCCCAAACTGCTTCCTATCACCAAAATGCTCTGACCGTCCACTTTCATTTTTCCAGGTTCTGGACAGGGTATGCCCATTGATGAGTTTGTCCTTTGGACCCCACTCCTGCTGAGACCCAAAGCTGGACATCGGTGACTTCGGCTGCTGGTATGTTCCTAATGTGGGGGGCATCCAACAGTTGTCTGAGTGTCCTAGGACGAGGCACTCCTGCGTGCACATCTCTGTTGCTTCCACTAAGCCACGTGGCCCCAAAGGACCATCTGAAAAAGAAGAAAGAGAAAAATTTATCCAGATCAACAACATTTACGATGTTAGCACCTGCTGCAACAGTCTAACATGATTTAACTGTTCATATAGCAGATTGTTATGTGGAGTGCATGAGTTACAAATAAAACAAAGAGAGAAATATAAGTAAAAATTAATAAACTCTTAATAGAATATGAGCAACTACTGCAGTTCTAAGATCGGTTTGGTTCGAATTATGTTTTTTTTTTTTTTAAATGGTTTTCAAAGTTCATTAAATGTAATAGAGTTGTGTCATTTAAACAAATGTCTTCTAATCTGAATTAGTTTTATTTTCCTGTTTCTGTCTATGTTTGTAGTAGGTTTCAGTAGACAATGAATCCATTTTTGTCCTAAAAACGAAACAGATTTTTCCTACATTACACCTTTTGTTCACAAGCTTGAAATTATGTAAGTTCTGTGAGTTTTACATTAGATTTATAATCCCATAATTCCCATATAAATTTCTTTGGCTATAAATTAATTTTCAAAATGATCAAATTCCAAAGCCACCTCTATGACAGAGGCAGGTAGCACAAAAGCTTGCGCTGCTTTACACTGACTCTCAGCAGTAAATTTAAGAGTGTTGAGAGATAAGTTTGTGAGTTCTGATTAAATATGTGTCAAAAATTGCTATGTATGTTGATGTTTAAATTAACATTTGAACAAAGATAGTAATAAAGAAGTGACAAGAACTGCTGTCAGCTGTCTTTTAATATTATTTCTGAACAGAATACAGAGACTTGCTCAGAAATAAAAGATGTATTAAGAAGGGGTGAGACTTTAATTAGTTAATGAAGATTAATTAATAACAAAAAAAAATGTATGCACTTGATTGCAGTTTGAATTCCAAACAGCACGAAACGTTTGTCAGTGCACGAGTTCCTGGTACATCGAATAAACTGGTTCACACGTCAGAGCTCTGGTAACAACTTGGCAACTTTGCCGCTATATTTAGCAAGTTTTCAGATCCCTCTAGTGACTCTTTCAAAAAAAGGGCTAGCTAAAAGTCTAATGACTATTCTGTTGTTATTTGAAGCTTTTGGAGACTGACATGAAAGCTTGTATCGTTTACTTTTTGTCAATGAGCACCGGGTGCTGCTGCAGGCTCCTACCGCTCCATGATCAGACTGAAAAAGAAACGTGCACAGTTGCCACTGTGCAATCCCACCCATGCCTACAGTACAAGATTAATGCCTATTCATGAAGAATGTGGATGAAAACATTTTAAAAAGTTGAAGTACTATAACCTTTTGTAGAGTTTTATTTAGATAACGTCTGGAACTGTTAGTTAAAGTACTAAAAATGACACTTTAGGTTTGTTCAGTTTTGGGCAGGGGTATTGTGTATTTCTTTTTCTACTGTTTGGAATTGAAATGCAATTAAATACATTTTTCCAGACTATTATTCCAGTCTATTATTAAATTCAGTCATCCACTAAAATACATTTATACAAAAAAATAGCTTTTTGAGACAAATAATGTGCGATTAAAATGCAGTTAATCTAAAATAATTAATTACAAAGCCAGTATTTATTTAGAATTTTTTTTTAAATTGAGTCCAATCCTAGTATATACACACATGGACAAAATTGTTGGTACCCTTCTGTTAATAAAAGAAAAACTCAAAATGATCACAGAAATAGCTTGAATCTGACAAAAGAAATAATAAATAAAGATACTGTGAATTTAACCAATGAAAGTCAGACATTGCTTTTCAACCATGCTTCAACAGAATTATTTAAAAAAATAAACTCATGAAACAGGCCTGGACAAAAATGATGGTACCCTTAACTTAATATTTTGTTGCACAACCTTTTGAGGCAATCACTGCAAAATGATTCCTGTAACTGTCAATGAGACTTCTGCACCTCTCAGCAGGTATTTTGGTCCACTTCTCATACGTAAACTGCTCCAGTTGTCTCAGGTTTAAAGGGTGCCTTTTCCAGACACCATGTTTCAACTCCTTCCAAAGATTCTCAATAGGATTTAGGTCAGGGCTCATAGAAGGCCATTTTAGAATAGTCCAATGTTTTCCTCTGAGCCATTCTTGGGTTTTTTTAGCTGTGTTTTGGGTCATTGTCCTGTTGCAAGACCCATGACCTGTGACTGAGACCAAGCTTCCTGACACTGGCCAGCACATTTTTCTCTAGAATCCCTTGATAGTCTTAAGATTTCATTGTACCTGCACAGATTCTAGACACCCTGTGCCAGATGCAGCAAAGCAGCCCCAGAACATAACAGAGCCTCCTCCATGTTTCAAAGTAGGGACGGTGTTCTTTTCTTCATATGCTTCATTTTTCCATCTGTAAACACAGAGCTGATGTGCCTTGGCAAAAAGTTCCATTTTTGTCTCATCTGTCCATAGGACATTCTCCCAGAAGCTTTGTGGCTTGTCAACATGTAGTTTGGCTTTTTTATGATTTGTTTTTTTAACAATGGTGTCCTCCTTGGTTGTCTCCCATTAAGTCCACTTTGGCTCAAACAACGACAGATGGTGTTCAATCTGACATTGATGTTCCTTGAGCTTGAAGTTCACCTTTAATCTTTTTAGAAGTTTTTCTGGATTTATTTGTGTTACCATTCGTATTATCCGTCTTTTTGATTTGTCATCAATTTTCCTCCTGCGGCCACGTCCAGGGAGGTTGACTACAGTCCCATGGATCTTAAATTTCTGAATAATATGTGTAACTTTAGTCACAGGAACATCAAGCTGCTTAGAGATGGTCTTATAGCCTTTACCTTTAACATGCTTGTCCATAATTTTCTTTCTAATCTCCTGAGACAACTCTTTCCTTTGCTTCTGCCGGGCCATGTTGAGTGTGGTACACACCATGTCACCAAACAGCACAGTGACTATCTGTAGACCTACATATAGGCCCACTGACTGATTACAAGATTGTAGACACCTGTGATGCTAATTAGTGGACACACCTTGGATTAACTTGTCCCTTTGGTCACATTATTTTCAGTCTTTTCTAGGGGTGCCATAATTTTTGTCCAGGCCTGTTTCATGAGTTTATTTTTTTTAAATAATTCTGTTGAAGCATGTTTGAAAAGCAATGTCTGACTTCCATTGATTAAATTTCATAGAATTTTTATTTATTATTACTTTTGTCAGATTCAAGTTATTTCTGTGACCATTGTGAGTTTTTCTTTCATTAACCGAAGGGTAGGGCTGGGCAATATATCGAGATTTTCAAATATATCGAGACTTTATCAGACAAAATATAAAAGGAAGGAATATTGTTTATATCGAGATAGCTTGGTTTGAGTGAAAAACATCTTTTCTTTCAGATTTTGCACAGCTGTAGGTTTTGTTATGGTCATTGAAAATTATTTTTTATTTATTTTGTTTTAGGAGCATTTAATTTAATATAAAGCTACTTTAATTTCATTCAGCTGTTTCAATGCACATGTGCTGCTGATCCTTAATAAAAGTATATTTAGCACTGAACGCTGTAAATTAGAACTGTCTCTTTGGTTACTTGACAAAAAAGAATATATATCGAGATTTACATCGTATATCGTGATTCAGGTAAAAAATATCGAGATATAGGATTTTGTTCATATCACCCAGCCCTACCGAAGGGTACCAACAATTTTGTCCACGTGTGTATGTATGTATGTATGTATGTATGTATGTATGTATGTATGTATGTATGTATGTATGATACCAGAAAGAAGCTCAGCTCCAAGTCAACCTTATAATAAAGCTCCTTTTATGTTCAAGACATGGATGACACTATGTTACTGTCTTAAGATAACATATTATTCAGTAATAGAGACACCAGAAAAATATGTTATGTTGCATTTCTTTACACATTTATCAACAGACAGAGGAAACAGATGAACTCCAGTCACAAGACAACATAAGTTGTTCTACATGTCCAAAACATAGCTGTTTCACAAAATATGTGCAGACATTCTTAGATTGTAACGTTTTTCATTAACTGTTGTTTTATATGGCCGCTTGCAAGCTTTTAAGAAGTTATTGGCATTCTGACGTGAGAGCTGATTTGGGCATCCAGTCTCCAGGAGTATGTGTTAAATGTTATATTTATTAAGACAACATATACGTATAACTTTTGCATTAGATAAAAATGTCTTTAATGTTCAAACGTTCAAATGAAATTATTTTATTTATTAAGCATTTTTCATACAATAATAACATGAAATGCTTTCCACATCAAAAACCATTTTTGAAAAACACAAGCCATCACACACTCATGTTTATTATAGAACAATTTAGGGAGCACACACATGCATTTCTACTTTTTCAATCTCTGTCACACAGACACACAGACACACACACACACACACACACACACACAAACCACTAAGCAAGTGGCTGGTTTATTCTGATTTTAAATCCAACTTAAATAAGTCCTTGTTCATTCTGCTTTAATTCTGGTCTTCTGCACATGCTCGTTCCCTTGACCTGTCACGATGATGGTACAGTAGTCTATCTCCCTTCTCCTTCTCAGCTGACCAAAGTCGCAAACCAAAGTCTTATGCTAGTGTCATGCTGCTGCTTCAAAACTGAAATCAAATTCAGATCGAAAACGGTTCTTATTATGTGATTTTCCGTGTTGTAGCCGAAAAGAAAAGAAGCAGGAACTGGAGTTTGTTTTCTTCCGGTAGACGTGAATATGTTACGTCTGCCCACTGTCCAGTCAGAACCCTTCCTAACCCCCAGACCTTAAGCGGAATTGAATAAAGGCGATTAAATATGTTTTCCTCAATCTCAAACCTCAATTACTATTTTCATCTAAATGTAAAGGAGAATACTTTTGTTCTGAATTAAAAACATATCATGTAACCCATAAACGTAAGAACATAAACAGGTTTATGTCTTGACAAATCAACCATTATAAAATCATAAACATTTAGATATGGGCCTGTGATTGGGAAAACCACAAAACTTGGTGGGGTGAGTCACCTGTTTTTTTATATTTGTTTCTTTTATTTATTTTTTACGTAACCTGCATATTCCTTGTAAACTATCACCATTTAAGAAGTTGCCAGACAATGAAAGAAAAAAAGAAGACAGATTAGATAAACAAAACCAAAGACACATTTTTTTTTTTAATTTGGAAGAAAAAAATATTTATTTTTTTTAATAATAATAGAAACCTGATAAATTGCAATATACAACTTCTTATTTTGGGATGCTGTGCAATGGTGCAGCCGAGTTTCGCTTTACGCACCTGCACCACATCACATGCTAGTAGACTGATATAAACCCTCCAGCTGTTTTGAGTGGGCACCACGACACAAGACGTCTTTATCAAAGAAGACAAGAAAAGAAAGACAGAACGGGACAGAGCTAGAGATAAGACAAAAGTCAAGATAAGACTGTCTTTTACTGTCTGGAGAGAGCTCACAGTACAGGTTGGATGCAAGATGGATGCAGAATTAGCTGTGGATAGAAGTTGCATCACTGGGAAAATATCAATAGTTCTTTAGTGTGTCTTTAGCACAAGCAATATATATCAAAGTAACAATAAGATACTTTAAAATGCAAAAATGCATTTCGTTTGTCATTCCTTAATGAACCATTGGAAATGTAGATGAATGGTTTTGGATTTGAAAGCAAAGGGCATGAAAAAAAGGGACAAAACTTGAGGAAGAATTCTGTAACTTTCCTGAATGCTTGAATGTCCACAACAGTACCCGTTATTTTCAGTTGACATGTAAAAAATGTAACCAGCACACTTATTACCAAACATGCATAAAGAACCACAGAGTGCAATAATGTATGGTGCCCAAGACGCTGCAAGACAAATTCCTCAAATGAGATTGAAGATGACTGAGTAGACATCCTGGGAGCTGTTAAGAAAGAGAGATTGTAGAGAGTGGAAGCACTGTGATCATGCACATGCTCTGCAGTGCAGCACACAGGAACTAGTTACAGACCTGCCATTTATGTGACATTTTACTTTTTTGTGTTGCTAGATAAATGGCTATTTTCGAGGCACAGTAATCATTATGTCACTGATGGCATATGTATTAAACCTTCCTTCTAGTCACATGGCACTTGAAAAATAATAGGAGGAATGGTTCATGCATCAGAACATGTAGACAGCATTAGCAGTTTATGTATTAATTATTAAATTACAAGACTGTGATGTCTGTATTTCATTTTGTTCTTACAAAAGCAAGCCAGTAATTAATCAAGGACACTCTGTGATTTGCTGTTTCTCTGGTATAATAGACATGACCATGTGCATGTAGACTGATGCAATCAGTGGCCCCAGTGGGCAGTAAAGGATAACTTAAATCGACCATTTTCCCTTTCCAGTCTCTGCATACCCTGCTGTTTGAGAAAATGTACAAGTGAAGGCTGATTGAAAAACACTTGAGGTATTGAACTGATAGGTTATGAAATCTAGAACAGTAACAAGAAAATGAGCCAACACCTAAATAAGCAGAAAATTTAAAATGTATTATACCTTTAATTTTTTTTAAGGAACAAAACATAATTTAGGGAAAATGATCTAGAAATACACATACAAATATTTATTAGGTATCCTTCAGCAAAATTTCACATGTAAAAGAGCAAGCTGAACAAACAAACAAAGAAAAAAATTGCACATTAGAATTTTTTATCTTAAAGTATAGATGTGCACAATGATCATGTCCTACTCTTAAATGGGCAAAAGTATGTTAGTCTGTTCAAATGAAAGGACACTGTTAGAGGTAGAATCCTCTCCAATTAGTTCTCATCCCCCTGGAAAAGCTTCTTGACATTATCAGAGATTGAGTTCAGATCCAGCACCTATTTAATATCAGACACAAGTTGCAACCTGACCTAAAATCCTCATCAGCCAGTGTTTTATTGGCTTTTATTATTTTGCAGTTTAAAATCATCTAATTTATTTTTGGCTGACGTGCTATTCATATTTTTCACAGCCACAACCCACACAAGCATGTGCAAACGCACAAATAAATCTGGATTTTATGTTAATTTTTCCATGGCACCTCATGCTTACTTTGCTTTTATAGGATGACAATTGTCACCAAGATATAATAGTACATCAGCAATGACTGAACGTGTTGTCAGTGGCTTTGTTTCAGATTTTTGCTAAAAAAAAAAAAATTCCATTATCAGATTAATACATAGTCATGTACTGTAGCTACACATTCAAAATAACATAAACAGTCCTTATTCACTGCTCAGACCCATGTGACTAGGAAAAGCCTCAAGGAAGTCAAATGACATCCAGGTACTCAGAAGAGCTGTGGACAGATGAAAAGCACCGACACACCATGACACCACATGTGTAGATAAAAAGCTGTTGGGCATGTACTCCATTGTACTACGCCTTGACAAATAACTTGTAAATCTGAAGTAGATCCCTGGTTGGCCCAGGGGATTTGTGAAAAACAAATTTGTTTTGTGACTTTTGAAATGATTTTAGTTGGACTAAACCTAAATTTAAGCCAGGTTTGTGCATCTACGTTAGGTCATTTTAGGTCATACTATAAAATGTTAAGCCATTTAAATTACATTTCAAGCACAGCAGTGAATATAATTTATTTTAATGAGAGTCCATCTTTTGATATGAACATGTACATACTGATGGAAAAAAAACCAAATTATTTTAAAGACACAATTAAAATCTCCTCTTTGTATAATTCTTGTTAAGTGAAAGTATTTGTATTGATGTCTACCCTCTGAAATCAAGTACCTCAGTACTACTCAGCATACTCAGATGGTTATGCAAAGCCACTGCTCTGCTTTATTGATATATAAAATGATGTTCCTTTTTCACACAAAATAGCTTCAACTTTGCTCAGTGCTTCTTTGTCTGTGCTTCTTTAGCACTTTCCTAATAGCTACTACATTCATGAAGTCAAGTTCCTTCCTACACACACTGACACACATAGACACACAACACACACAAGCAAATAGCCAATGGCAGGTGTTTGGTGCAGAGCCCCTGAGTGCTTTAAATAACATCGAGGCACAGGTGTTGAGGAATGCAAGGGATTCAGAACTGTGTCAGATGGTGCTGACTTTTGCTTACAGCGCTGTGCAAATGCTGCAAATGTCCACAAAGACAGATACCTTAAAGACAAAGAAACCATTAGATTGCCTCCTGATGCAATGTCATTAGGACATGCTTCAGGCTGGTCTTTTTAATTCTGCAGAAGCTGTGGATTAAATGTGAACCATGAGGAATAGTTGTTTAACGATAGACACTTTGACAAAGCAGCCTTTACAAGCCGATCTTTCTGTCCTCCTACTCAGCATCAACAGATCACAGAGGTTACAGAGGAGGAGAGAATCATCCTTGTTTCTGACCAGAGGTGGTTCGCAAATAGAGGGGAGTACACTTGTTTTACTCTTCTGGCTATTACTAATGAGATAACGTTTGGCTAATTAATTGGATGCACACTATCAGTGCTGATGTGCCAGTCCCTCACCAACAGCCATCAGAATGGCAAGAGGGAATGGGTAGAGAGGGGGTGTAAGAGTGATTGAGTGTGGGGGATTTAGTGTCCATAGGGCTTGTTTATTTATCCATGCTGTTAAGCATGCCCAGATGTTGTTATTTGGGGATGAATGAGGCTTTGTTTGGGTCCAGCATGGAGGCTTAAAGTTCCATACCAATGTCTCCAGCTGCTGCTTAAAAACCCTCCAGATATGTTTGGCAGATTAATTCTGTATGCCTTAAATCTGCTGTGGGTATTCTGTGTGACCCTTTTATCCACCACTCCAAAACATACATAAATATAACACCAACTCATCACTGTTTACCCCTTAGTATATAATGATATACAGTAAAAAAAATAAATGAATAAATAACCTGTATTAAGATCTGCCTCACACAAGCAACAAATATATCTAAAACAGCTTGGGGAAAAGTGTGAGTGGTATGGTGGTTGGTGTCCAACAAAGCATAGAATTACGGCTTCATACAGCTTTGCAGAAAATATGAAAACAGACCCTGTAATCTACAGTAAAAGCCATCTGGGGTTGGATAGATATAATAGTGAACGGAGTAGAACAGAGCAACACGCTGGCTGCATTCTCCTGAGAGTAGCAGTCTAGCTGATGGATCCTTTCTAGTGCTCCCTTTGAGGCCAGGAAGCAGCTTCTCATGAGAAGAGATGAAGGGCAGGAGGGAATCGAAATAGAAGACGAAGACAAAGCTTGAGAACGGGAGTGAAGGGTGGTCAGGAAAAGAAAATGAGAGAACAAAATGGAATGGAAGACAAATAGAAAACAAAAAACAAAAAACCACAAAGCTGTAATTTACATAATTTTCATGATCACTGAGGAATTTTATTGGCTCAGACCTTACTTAGTAGTATTCTCAGATCAATTTGTAATTCAAATATTCAACTTAAGGTACTCTTTTGGAGCCCCACATTTTTAAAGTTAAAAGTACAACACAAAGCATGAGCAGATAAATTCCATTGATGTGTGTGTTTCTTGGAAATGCAGCTTAAAAAATATAATTTCCATTTTCAATTCTGTTTATTTATCAAAAAGTAATCTTTTTTTTGTATTTAATGTATTGGACAATTTCCACAATAGTCTTGTCTTATTGCACACTAGTCTTGTTTATTTCCCTAATGTTTGCCATCCTGTATACTAATGTGTTGCAAGATTGCCATCGTTATCTGTGATTTGAGAAGCATTCAAAAGTGATCATTTGTAGAAGTGTTGCCTAAACAGCATAGAACAATTTAAAGCTGCATATTGTTGCGTAACTCATGCTACCAATTAAAAATTACACGTCTGAAGGGTATTCCATGAAGCAGGATTAAGGGAAAGTCTTGCTTATTTTGATAAGTCTGGCTCATCAAAGTGAGAGTTCTGTTCCATCAACATGGCTAAAATGAGTCCCAGCTGGGTTACTATGGTAACTAGTTCTGGTAAAAAGGTTTGCTCCAGATCAGGCGAACTGCAAAGCTTATTTAAGTATCACCTCAAAGAATGTCAGATGGGTACCTAAAGACCGTTCCACCAGATTCATTCCACACTCACGCTGCTGCTAAAAGCTATTAAAATCAAAGAACTGTGTTTTCATTGTTTCTAAAATAAAAAAAAAGCTAAAGTCGAACATTGTGTCCAGTCCCGTTAACCACGTATTCAGAGGCATTGTGGAAGGTCCAGAGAGCCACTTGCAGCTCCAGAGTCGCAGGTTGGAGACCCCTAATGTAGTGTTTATAACCAAAATTTACTGCATTTTCTTTATATAGCCGTACGCCTTCTTTTAAAGCAAAGAGAAATTTTGCGAGTAACAATGTGATTAATTGCGATTAAAATTTTTTAATCATTTATATGTATAAATATTATATATATATATATATATATATTTCCACATTTTGTGGGCTTCAAAATCTTCATATGCTCATTTCTGCTTTTTCAAAATCATGTATTGTGAAGGACTTTTTAATTATTAAACTGCCACATATGATTCCAAATTTACTAAGTTTTAAAAGCTCCAAAACGTTACTTCTAAATGTCTCTTCTAAATTGTATTATGTTTACATTTTGAATCACACATGAATGTGTGTGGATGGTACTTTTACACTACAGATTATTATGTAAGATAAACAAGTTTTAGCCCTGTCCACTGAACTTTTACCTTTCAGCTGTGCTTTACTTGATTTGGCATGAAATAAATACTGTTCATGGTTAGGGTTGGGGCTAAAAAAATGTCGCTGTATCAGTAAAGACAGGATGGCATCACCCTACCTAAAAGCTGCCCTTTAGAGAGAAGAGTAGTCTGTGCCTTTTTCCTTGACGAATGTTCCAATTGCACTTTTTCTTGTAAGACTGGGTTGTAAATAAAGATGCTGGTAAACAGGTGCCTCAAAAGCAAAATGATTGAGGAGCATATCACCTTGCTTCATCTAATGTCTCCCTGCTGCCACATTTCTTGTGTGCATGTAGAATAACATCACAGGGTCAGTCCAAACAACTGACCTTTCTTGCTCATCTACAGTAACCCATAAATTCAATTTGCTGTTCTGCTGGTTTATCTATCTATCTATCTATCTATCTATCTATCTATCTATCTATCTATCTATCTATCTATCTATCTATCTATCTGTCTATCTGCCTGTCTGTCTGTATGATCTATTTGCAAAGTAATTCTTTTATTTTTCCAAATGAAAACTGTGTTTGAGAGAATTCTTCACAGTGTCATCATTGCTTTCACTGGATTCTCTTCTTGATCGTTTTGTATAATGTATTCTTGCTCTAATATGGAAGAAAGGTTCCAAAGTGAAGCTCAAATGGGTGAAATGACATACGTTTGTATATTTAACTTAATTTAAACAGTCACAGTACTCTTAATATATGTTGTTGAAATGCTCTGATGCTCAGTAACACTTTTTCTTTTCTGTTCTTTTGCTTTGAAAGTACATTTTATTACATACTACATACTTCCAAACAGAATGCATTAAAAATAATAGGTCCAACTGGATCATCTAGTTGATTTTGATAGCTGGAGAACATTGGGCAAACAAATATAAGATCAAAAACAGATCAGGCATAACTTAGTTTAAAAAAAACCCGAACTCCCAGTCCTGAGTGTTTACATCTGACTTGCTACAGATGAATTCACAGAAACACTCACAGCATCAGCAACCCAGATGAAAATGTAGTGAAGCTGCAGTTGTAGACTTGGCTGGATTTCCATTTTAAAAACAAACTGTACTTCGCTGATAATGTGGAAGAACTGGGCAAACAAGGGCAGATTAGGCTGCTGTCATGTGGCTCCGGTCCTTCAGCAAATGCAAAACACCACTTATCAGATATGGGAAACTAGAACACTGTTCCTTGTGTTTGTGGACTGAAGAAAAGGTGTAGAGAGTAGGTTTGATAAACAAACTGGTTAAGTGCTGCTTTCTGACCTAAAGACACCTGTAATGGGGTTTGGGAGGACTGGAAACCTTTTCACTTTTTGACACATTTCTGTCATTATCTGTACATCTCATTCTGAACAAGCAGCTCCACTCCAAGTCACACAAAACTGAAGGAAGGTAGGATGCATATACAAGCCGCCATGAACCACTTACAAGAATCAAAAATTAGTAAATTAAGTGTGCAAGAGATGAGTTTGCACATAGTTTCTGCTGGAACCTTCCAGCTTCATGCAGCAGGAAATAAAAGTGGAAATGTGAATGACAAGTAATGTACAAGCAAGTTTGTGAACTGCTAGCTCTACTTCATCAGATGAATGTATAGAAATAATAAGGTGCACTACATTTAAGATGGTTAGTTAGTTACATGCAAATAAATACAATAACAAGATTGCTTTAGAACACATATGTCAAACTGGTCCAGCAAAGGGCCGTGTGGCTGCAGGTTTTTGTTCCAACCAAGCAGCAGCACACCAGATTTGACTGATTCAATCAACTGATCTCAGTCTTCAGACAGCTGATTGGTCAAACTGTGTGCTCTTGGCTGGCTGGAACAAAAACCTGCAGCCACACGGCCCTTTGCTGGACCAGTTTGACATGCCTGCTTTAGAAGGCATTGACTGAGCATGACCTTTTGCATAAATAATATACAATGAAAATGTTTTTTGTTGTTATTTGGTTAACTAAATAAACACTTTTCTGGCCTTCTGTTTGTTTTGCTGAGTGTTTTTTTTTTTTCTTTTTTTTATTACAGGAACAATTTTAGTAGATTTGTCTGACGGAGCTTTGACAGCATCACCATCTGTGTCAAGTAACTGACATCAGGACTTGGAGTTTGATCGTTATCTGAGCTGCCATCATTCATCCCTGTCCATCCATTTAACCTTCTAAACATGATAAAAATGAATCACTCCATGACTTTGGCTGGAAAATACAATAGATCAAAAAGCTACAGTATAGAATATCAAAGAAAAATAAGTTTAGTTTCTTTGCTCCTTGTGATGGATAATTCAAGTTGAAGAATGCTTAATATTTTACAATCAACCGCATATGTATGTGATCAAACTGTAATGACTGGACAATTCTGAAGAAAAGAGACCAAAATCGCTTGTATAAACAGACAAGCTTAGTCCGCCAAGTCTATGTCTCAAAGCGTTATTGCTTTGTCTTTTATTTCTGAATATAAGTCACTTACTTTTTACTTCATGGCAGAATAAAATTGGAAGAGAGATTTCCAAACACACTTTAAGATGCTGATTGGCACAGCTCAGTGCCAGTGCTCAGTCCCCATGACAACAATAGCCATGTAAAATGATTTCATCTCCATCTCTAATCTTATACTACATTGGACTCAGCCACTGACCTTGTAATTTGATTTCTGATCTAACCCAGTGAGTACGCTGGCACATCTCCATACTGGATTTAATACTTTTCTGCATTTTTCTAAATTTATTCTATCTGGTAGTAACAATGAGACAAATATATGATAAGATGTGAAAGATTCAGTTTTTACAGATGTTACCCTTTCAGGTGGTTGAGTGAAAAAATGATTATAGCGACATTCAACAGTTTTAAATTTTATGATAAAACTCATCAGAAATGATACCACAGCAGGCTGCGTCCCTATTGCCTGTGAAAAAAACATGATCTGCAAGCCTTTTCTTACTGCACTCCAGTCAACAGTGCCAGTCTGTGTTGACATTTAAAAATTAAAAATAGACTTCAAATTGAATGCATGAGCATATTCTTTTAATTAAATTGAGCTTGGTGTAGTAGAGGTAAAAGTAATATTACAGAAACAAATAATTATGGTGTTGACCTCATAAACTGTAATTCTGGAACACAACCACAATATTCCTTTTCTTTCACATCCAACAGATCAAACTCCTGCTGTCTAAATAAAGGAAGCAATGATCACGGTATTTATGTTGCTTAGTGTTTTTAGTCTTATTGCGTCATGGTGTGATATGATACTTCTAGTCCTTGCGGTGTTATTTGTGATGTGGCCAGTTGTTTAAATCAAGTATTGATTTTTATACGGGAGAGATAAGAAATTTTTACAGATTTTTTTCCTTTTAGAATGTCATGACAAGTACATGTATGTTACATTTACAATCGCTTTTTCAGGAAAAACAACTACAGTTGCTGATGATAAAGAAAAAAAATACAAAGTAAAAAATTACATCACATTCTATGCTGTCAATAATTCTTCTTAAGTAAAAAGTATTATATTTTGATTAAGCAGTTTAGTTTCAACATTGAATTGATAGTCTGGAATTAGGAACTTATATGAATTCAAATTAATCCCCAAACCTACAGATTTACAGTGTTTGATAAAGCTATTATCTTATGGTGCCAAATTTAGATAAAACATATTCAGTGGTGTATGACTGTCTGTTCAGGGACCACTGTGAAACAGAGCCTATGCACTGTGGTGAAATGATAAAAGGGATTAGAGTACAGTGTTAAACCCGCCTTCAGTCTTGAGAATTGTAATAAAACTTTCCTGAATAAACACATTACGTTTGGAAAACATTTTATGTGTTACTTTTTATTTTTATCATATTTTACAAAAGTAGCAATCACTAACCTGCTGACCACGTGGCCAAGCTTTTTGTCTGAGTTTAAAAGTTAAACATGTGACACCTATGTCATATGACTGGGAATGTTACTGAAACAAACAAAATAAAAAGGCAACACTGAGTCCAACAAATCTGTACTTTGTGTTAGGGATGTGCAGATCGATCCAAATATCAATAGTATCGATACCAAGGCTAGTATTGGTATCATTCGATACCAGCGCAATGAAATTGATATTTTTCTTGCAGAGGGATTTGGGGGCAAAAAGCCAAAGATGTGTCCGTGCCTCTGTAATGGCCAGAGGCAGACCAGGTGATCAGCAGTAAGCCCGGAACACGAATCCCAGCCACCACACAACTACTACCATGCATCCCTCCAAAATGCAGCAGAGGAAATCCCCCTGTCAGAGCTTCCTGAGTGGGGCCTCATTTTTTTTTCCCCTGAGAGAAATTATAATAAATTATAATATTAGCATATGGTTGGCAATGTCTTGCAATTGATTTAAAAAAAAACAAATTGCTTCGTAAAACTCCAGACACTATTCTCTCTAATTCTATTATTTTAGTTAATGAAACATCAAAAGCCAAAACAAATGCTGATTTTATGCAAAAAATGTCAGCATTCAAATGTTCTTAAGGATGCTTCTGCGTGTTCAGTGAATTTGTTTTGCCTAAAAACAAATACCAGGACATGAAAATGTTTGTGAATGCCACTATTTTCGTAAAAGGTTTGCAAGTAAGACTCAAGAAAAAAAAAATTTTCTTGGTTTCTGCAAACTTAATAAAGGTTATGAGTACCAAATGCCAGATAAATGAAAGAAAAACAAAATAGGAGTTTAAAACTGCAATTGCAAATGAGCAGGTTTTTTTTTATATATATAACCGTTTAAAAAAAAGGGGGTTACATTGTATCACAATACAGCTTTGATTGCTCCACACAAAAATTGGGAAATATAATCAGGTCTACAATATTCTGTGATCAACATGCATTTCTCTTGGTATTAAACCCTCCCACACTTATAAATGGAATGTGTGTGAAACACCTTAAAACTGAGTGTTGACCAGTTCGGCACTAACATCTGCTGAGACTCAAAATATGATTTTGGTTGGTAAAGATCAGCATGACTTCAAAAAACAGGTCTGTGTTGCCATGATACATGAATTTGTACACAAATTATTAAAACTTTTCACACAAATATCCAGTGGGAGGAAATGTAATTTACGTAATTTAAATCCAAAAGGCAGAGGTACAACCAGACAGTCCTGTAAAGGCACTGTAGTTTCAGTTTTAATTTTTCTTTGTCCCTATACTTAAACACCAGGCAGTACTTCATAGACACATGATTGGTATGAGTAAATTGCACTGTAAACTGCAGAAATATCATGATGTGTTACCAAGTTATCACCATTTATATGTGTAACAATATGCAATTAGCAACTAAAAATAGCTGTATGACAGTGTGATAATGGAATGATTTAGAAAATTGCCTGTGGTGCGATGTGAAGTTGAACTTTTAACGGTTATCTTCTCATAAAAATTTACAAGAAGAGGTTGTGCAGAATCAGACTGATCATCACAAAGGAATAAAGAGCCTTCAGTAGGAAGTAACAAAAGATATGCTACTTGTAAAATGATTTTGGAGAACAGTCTCTGTTCTTTTGGTAAAGCCCACACAGTCACAGACATAACACATAAGCACGAAGAGGAAAGGAACACAGCAGGTAACTGCTTATTTGCAGAGGTACAGCAAAGGGGTAATAGAAAAAGAAATGGAAGAGTGAGAGGTGGAAGAAACTGAAGCATAGATAGGTTCTACAGAGAGGTGATGACAGAAAGACAAGTAACCCTGTGTTGATCATTACCTACAGCCTGAAGGAATCAGATAATAAAACAGAACCTTGTTAATCCCTGGAGAGCTCTATAATTGCAATACTGAAGTATATCTCCTCTCTGTTAATAACTGTAATTTCAGATCATGCTCTGCCTACATTTACATTTATTCATAATTACCTTAGGGAAAGGACAGTACCATTCTGTCTATTAAAAGTCAGCTGAATTAAAATGATTTCTGGAATGCTCAAAAGTTAACATGAAGGCCAGCAATTAATATATATATATATATATATATATATATATATGTATATATTTTAATTTTTTTTTTCTTCTTCTTTTGCACAAAACTTCAGTGAGAGGTTCTGTCCTTAAGTCAATGACAGCTCGACTGTCTGAATTATTATCTAATATATAACTATATTATCAAAAAAGAACAGAACATACCTGTGTTAATTGACTGTAAGCTTGTTGTCATCAAAGGTTTACCCGTACTTGTTTTTGGTCTCGTGCAATTCAACATGTGTCATGCAATTCACAGCAATGTCTTCCTGTTAAATATGTCAATGTGTCAAAATTTACAAGTTCAGGCATTAAATTGACGGTGACAGAAAAGTTAACACCTCCTCTTCAACTGTGAGAACCGTCTGCCTTGTCTACAGTGGTGTTGAGGTGTTAACTGAAATTGGCAGTTACACATTAAAAGCCTCCGAATCACATGAATTGACGTAAACATTCATTAATGGGGGAAATTTATACAATTCTATTCAAGGTTGAGATTGTAATTGTGTAAAAGTTAGGAAAGTATGATAAATAAGTTATTCATTTGCTGCACAGATAGGAAAAATATTTTAAATTTCCATTGAATTTGATGTGCTGAAAAGAAAGAAAGAAAGAAAGAAAGAAAGAAAGAAAGAAAGAAAGAAAGAAAGAAAATCAAAGCATAAAATGTGAGTAACAGCCATATGCATAAACCTGCTTTGTTAGCTGGTGGGTACACTGAGAGGAAGTGGAGGTCAGGGTCTGGCAGAGACCCCTGTTGGGTGCAGGTGGCGAATAACTTCTGTCAGCCAAGTAATTAAGTGTCCATCACATCTTTGCAGGAGGGCTGTGCAACCCAGAAGTCTCTTCTCATCTCCATCTGTGAGACTAACTAGAGCTACAATATGCCCTAACATATGAGCTGTATACCACAAGAAGGCTCTGCTGTGCTAATAACATACAAATAATAGTCTCTCTTGGATTTTGCTTACACGGCTCAAGCATGTTTTTCAGCTAATAAAGGTTGTTACAATAAAAAGTAAAAGAAAAGGAAAGATAACGGAAGCTAAAAATTAATTATTGTTAAATCCATGTCCAAGAATGTGTTATCTACATGGATTATTTAAATACACAGTACTTACTAACCTTACTGCTGCCCAACATCCGGAAAAATAGTTAGAATGTAAAAAAAAAAAAAAAGTGAATAAAAGTGGCAAAGAGACTTTAAGTAACTTTAAGAAACAAAATGGATGTTTTGACTTGTATACCATAAAGTTAAACAAAAACAGTGCCTGAAACAAAAGCTTAACAGATAAGGTTAATTATTTCTGTGTCACCAATCTCTAGTAAAATGTTCATGCAATCTGTCTAATAATAATAATAATAATAATAATAATAATAATGATAATAATGATAATAATAATAATGGTTACAGAGTAAAAACTTTGGGTGGTAGAGGATGTGGAGGATATTTAATTCATGGAATATCATTCTTGGATAAGTTAATCAAAAGTTATGATTAACTATGTTAATCATGAACATGAATTTCATTGATGCAGTTTTTGACCTTTGATGGTGTTCCATCAAAAGGAAAATATATTGCTTCAGCATGTTGAATTATTATGTCAGACAGTAGCCTATCATCTGAAAAGCGCAAAGCAGCATGTCTTTTTTATCTTTTCTTTTTTTTTTTTTTTACTGAGTTTCTAAGGTTTTAAGTCAACTGGTTTAAAACAGAGGTAAACTTGTGCGACATCTGCCTGAAATGTAGTACAACATTTCTTTGACAGGGGAGACAGTTCTATATGCGGTAACTCCATTTTAATGTTGGAACATGTGTGGAAGTAATTTGTTGTTTTTGAAGATGGCGGCAATTAATCTCTCAAATGACCGGGCTAGATTAAATCAGACGAAAGAGGGGATGCTAGGAAAATAAATGCCAGCATTAGGGAAGAAATTACAAGATGACCTTACTGAACAATGATTTATGGATTCCTTAGTCAAGCAATTACAGCAGGTGATACCTTTGAAATTTCAAACCATGGAAATTAAATTTGCTCCTTTGCAAACTGTGCACTTGTCAAGGACATTTAAACTGTTACCTACATTGGGATACTCCTCTGCAGTTACATCCCTCTTCCCTTAGAGAATCACACACCTTTAGAGCAATATAACGCAGCAATGGACAAAACGATGAGAAACAGAAAATGATACGTGAAAACAAATAAATCCTAAATAATGTTGATTTCAGAAGCAAGGGAAAATGTGGATAAGAAAAGAACAATTCCAAGTAATTTAAAGCATTTGAAAAAATTACATAGTTTTATCCAAAGAAAATACATTAACTAAACCAAACAGGTGGTATTTATTTTGACTATCTACAAAAAAACAAAACAAAACAAAACAAAAAACAAAACATCGACAACAATGATGACAATAAGCACGTAACTGCATGTGTAGAGATGTGTGTGTTTACATGAAATGAAGAATTCTGCTGAAAGTAGGAGATTAAATTGTACCATTGCACCATTTTTGCATTTTTGTTTTTTCGGTTTTTATTGTCTCTCAGAAAAATCTGCATATTTATCAGCCAATGACAAAGTTCCAACAGTTCCTTCCTTTCTCTACATTAGGGCAATTTTACAGTAATGGACCACCTGAGTGCACTTGTGTCTTCTACGTTTTAGCTTTGGTATTAAAGAGTGCTGAAGCATGGCACTCACTGTACTTGTTTGTCACTGACAGATTTAACTTAAGCTGGAAATATGAAAATTAGAGCCCATTTGGAAGCATAAGTGTCTTTCTTTGTTCTGATTTTACAGATAACACATTAACACTAAGATAAAAAGTTGTTGTGCTTTCATTGTGCTTTCTTTTTCCTTACACTTATTTTAGCAAACAAAAATGTTAAATAACAATCGCTTTATTATTATATTTCTTCTGAAAGAAATAAATTCAGATGAAGGTGAGATGATAAGGGTAGGTTTAATGTGCTGCTCACTGTAAATTCTAAGCACCAAGGTGCTTACAAATCTGACTCTCTCTTGCCACTCCCGTTGTAATAGCTCTTTCCTGCATGTACCTGCAGAACATGAAGCATGAGTATGAAAGCAGGGTCGCACACTCAGGTGCCTTTGGAGGACATGCAGTATGTCAGACCCACCATATGCTACAGAAACATGAAAGTATAGGGTAGATGAAAATAATGAACTTTCGTAACTAATGACAACCTAAAATCTGATTTAAGATTTTATTTATCATGCATTCATTTAAGGTTAAACATTTACTTTCCTGTTTTTTGTTCCTTTATAAAAGCAGCTGTTTTGCACCATCAAGTGGGTAATCATGACAAATGGGCTGCTCTGTAAAAGTAACGTAACCACCATTTAATGGATGATTGCATGTTTCTGACAATAACATGATAAAGACAGAATATTGTTATCATCCACTGGTTAGTTTTTGTTTTTAGTGTTTATTTATTGCTGTACACTAAGGGTGCTTAAGTCCTGTCCTTAAGATCTACTAGCATGTAACGTTTAGAAGCATCCCTTCTCCAACACACCTCAATAAAATAGCTGAATTCCCTCATCTGCATGTCATTCAGCTCTGCAGAGGTCTGGTAATGAACCATTCATTTAATTCAGGTGTGTTAGAGAAGGGACACATCTAAAAGATGCAGGATACTAGATCTCGAGGACAGGACTTGGGCACCCCTGCTCTTCATTTTTCACTGAATCAAGTATCTATTGTGATCTCTCTCTAATTAAGCGTAAGAACAGATTGCTAAAGTGTACCCTGTAAAACTGTGGCAACCCTTTACCAAAATAAACAGTGGTGTGGAGGCTTTCAGTGGTTGAAGTAGCTGGGAATAGCTGGTAAATTGTAAATGGCATTCTGTCAAAACCAATCTGTCCAACAGTCCTCTCAGACATTGGACATTTGATGAGTAGCTTTGTCTGTTCCCCTTTCAATGTCAAAAAATCAGCAGCCACTCTGACTCCCTGATGGGGTCAAAGACCTATGCCGCTGTGTGAGGGTGGCCACGTTGAGTTGAGGATGAGCTCTGTCATCACACAAAGATACAGACGCTTATTTCCTGAGACACAATTGAATCCCTATGAGCCACTGACTACTACACAAAATAAATAGATGATAGGAAATGTACAAAAGACAGTAACATTTAGTTAGCAACCAGTCATGTGGTGTCATTGCTGGGAACATCTGCAGTTGTTATTTTTATCCTACATTTGGATCCTGTGACACATTGAATAATGCAAATCTGAATTCACTGACAAAGGAGTGGATATGAAAGGAAAGACATGCACGGGGCAGAAATGGTGCCAGCGGCCTCATCATTCCATTTCTTTTAGCCCATCTATAAATGGCATGCATTTTAATCCTTTTAATTATGGATCCTTGCTACAATTACATCAAATTAAATTACTTTGCAAACCTCAGAAGGATACATAGCTAACTGAGAAGAAGATCCTTCTGTCAGGGATTTAACCTCAGTTTCTCTGTGTAACACTGAGTTGTCACCCCACCTCCTAAATCCATCACCATATGAAACTGAAATATTAAAAATACCTAAAGGCTCATACTGTACCCCTTCTAGAACCCAATCAGCCCTCAAACTCATCCAAATCCCCTCTTTTCCAGTCCTACTCTATTCATGGGGCTATAGAGATTACAGAGAGGAACCCTGCCTGGCAGGCATGCCACACTTAAATAATCTCTGGGTGAAATCCCAGTGTTAATGTGGGGTTTCTGGATCATGGCACTACAGTGTTTTGCGGCGCTCTGTGGCACGCTGGTCGCAGATGATGGCATGCACCAGGAGGCAGAGGATGTAAAGACAGAGGGGAAGACAATTAGGGTGAAAGGAGGGAGATGAAGAAGAGTGATGAGAAGAGAGAAAAAAATGGAGAATGGGAACGGAGTGAAGAAAGAGAATACAACAATGTAGCATGCAGCAATGGAGCAGATGAAAAGACGAGGCAGGGGAGACATAGAGGGAATAGAGAGAATGAGAGAGATAGGACTGTGGAGGCGAGATAGTCCCCTGAGTGGGACACAAGAAGCTTGCCAAGGTCTAAATGACATTACTCTGCATGTTATATACTTCATGGCCTTGGGTGGGTGTCCCATGTGCCAGGAGATGCATAAAATCCTGACTGCTATTCTTACCCTTCTCAACAGCTGACCCATAAACACACTCATCTCACACTTGAAGTGTGGCATCAAACCAAGTGTGCTCAACACAGAGAATGAATTAATTAGTGGATGTTTCAATTGCAGTGCAATAATTGCTTTAGTCCACAGGATAACCAAGAAAGTGAGAAGATAACATATGCCAGTAAAGACGACAGCATAATGACAGGATTAGTGTAGGTCTTAAAGACTTCATCTTTCACAGATACACATGGAGAGGGAAGGGGGGAGGAAGGCTGAAACACAGGAAAGACAGAGAAATCTCTTTGAATTAATGCTTCCTGTTTAACAGAAAAACACAGTCAAATAACTGCAGATGCTGGTCTGTCTTTTCTTTTTTCTTTTCGAAAAAAAAAATGCATTTGTGGTGCTGAATCCTGCACATTAATATAATAATGAAAAGAGCAAGCCACAAAACCCCTTTAGCCCTGTGTTGTGCCTCCACCAACGATTCTCCAATCTTAACTTTTAACCGTGTCAGTACTTCATCTCCTGGTCATGATTCTTTCCTCTTCTGCCTCTTCACTGCAGTGACCTTCCTTCTCAGTCAGGACAACCGAGTTACTCTTCAAAGAGTAAAAACCCATCAGCTGAAAGGCTGCTTTACACACACACACACACACACACACATATATATATATATATATATATATATATATATATATATATATATATATATATATAAAGCCAAAAATGTAATATTCCTCTGACACATTAGTATATTGTCACTATTTCTGGTATTGTCTGAGAGTCATGTCTCATATGTATCAAGCTTGAGCTCTGTAAAAGTTTCCCCTAAGCCAAATGAGTTCTATCTTAAATGCTATGTGAATAATGTTTCAGTCAAGACAAAAAAAAAAAAAAAAAAATGTGTCACACAGTGTATCCTGATCAACTGAAAGCAGAATAGTTAAGAGTAAACAGCATAACATAAGGTTAAGTCAAGGCATTTGACACTTCTAATTCTATTTTTTTAAAGGTTTGACCTCTCGGTCCCAGGAACATTTATTAGAAGGTGAGGCGTTGTAAGTATCTAACAATGAACCTCAAGAGTTTTGAGAACCAGGTTTTGTTGTTGCAAGAGGTGGAAGGGCTGGCATGGATTGTTATGTGTAGGGAGGTTGTTGGGCGAGGGGGACAATCTGTACCAGTTAATTAGCACACACAAGGGGGCATAGGGAGAGCCCTGTCTAAATCCTCCCCTTCATCTCATGCCACCCACAACAAGGGCTGCTAGATTAACCTGCCGGTATTATTATCACAGCCAATGGGGCAGTCAATACACAAAAGCGCAAGACAGCTACTATTAAAAAGCCAGAATAAGCAAGCAGGATTATTAGCTTCTTTCTTGCATTAGAAGATACATGAGACTGACATAAAACTGGATGCTATGTTGGTTTCTGTTTTTTTTTATTTATTTATTTATTTTTTTTGTAAATGAAATTGGTTGACTGACCATGAAGAAATACTAAGACTACATATAAGCTGCAGATGTCAAAAAAAGTAGTTGGAAATGCAGTTTTATAAACCAATGTTATGTGTAATCATTTTTCTTTCTGTCGCTGCCACACAGTTACTGTTATTGACAATAAAATGCATTCTGTTGTTATAATCAAACACACTAACGCTTTTCTCCTCTGACTGGGGGCTGAGGGGGTGAAATAGCTAAACAGAGGCAGACTGGAAATGTGCAGATTGGACATGTATTTAATAGCACCATATCTGAAAATAGAAACGTCTTTGAAAATGAAAGAGAACTACTTGAAAATATTCTGCAACTCAACATTTCCAAATTAAAATTTCAGATTAAATTTTGCATATTTGCAACAGAAGAAAAAAATGACATCTGCTCAGTAACCATGTTGATGTGTATTGGTTATATAAACACTATTTAATGACTTTTTAAAACTTAAAGCCTTAGAAAAAAAAAAAAAGTATGTTAAAAGAATATTTTGCTTTTACATTCTGTGCAGGGATTCAGTGAAGTGAACACAGTATTTTGGGAACAAGTTTTCATGAGGACTTTGGTTCATGTAAGCGCTGCTGCACATGACCACATGCTTCCTAACAGATAATGACAGTCATTCCATTCCAGCACCAACGCCTAGGCACCTCCTCCTGAGGCCTGGGAGCTTGAGGGTCCTGCGCAGTATCTTAGCATGTTATCTCCACGGATTGTGCTGTTCTGGACTGAGATGTCCAATGTTTCTTTAGGGATCTGTTAGAGCCACTTCTCTACTGCAGGGGTAACTGTCTCAAGAACGCCAATGACCATGGGAACACGTGTTGTCTTTACCTTCCAGGGTTTCTCTACCTCTTCATTGAGCTCAGGGGTGTCTCTGGGATTTAAAGACATGGGGGGCTTAGCCCTCAGGACATGACATAAAAAGCTGCTTCTTTCACTCAATGGTGAAATCATGATGACAATGAGTTAAACATGGAAGAGCAGTTATTGTAATGTTATTTAGTTGCTGTAATGTTCTTTCAGTCACAGAGATGTGTGGAGGGAAGTTATCATGATCAGACAGTGACCCTGCTGAGATCTTCTGTTCTCTTAGGTTTAATATAGAATTACTATTTACTGTAACATGCATTTTATTGGACAATGGGAGGATGCACAGCAAGAACATGCAAGCTCTCTTTCACTTTCTCTTTCTATACATACATACATACATACATACATACATACATATATATATATATATATATATATATATATATATATATATATATATATATATATATAAACTTGAATCTTGAATCTTGAAAATTGTCAAATAAAAAAAAAGCTTTTTTCTTCCATTTGCACAAAGGTCTCTGGAAATAAAGGATGCACCCATATGTATGGCATTATTAAATACCTTCTTTCTCTCTTCATCTTTTGTCTTCTATTCATTCTATTTTGACCTTAGGTTTTTTGTGGAGTTCTTTTGCTTTTTGATCCTTTAAATTCAAACTCCAAGTTATTGCATCTGGTTTGTTGCCAACATATATATAACCTCCTTTCATATCTCAGATGCCCTGTCATTTTAAACATAACAGCAGGCTTAAATATTTCCTTCTCCTATATAGGGATGAATAGATAGATAGTAGTGAAAATGAAAATGTCATTTGTCACAGATAATATATATTTTAAGGCTTTTGTCCCTTTTGAGCACATACTGAGCTCCCTATAGCCTTTATAGGTTTTGAAGGCCAATCAGGATGGGTTTGTGGAATGGATTAGGACACCTAAAGGGTTAAACATTAACCAAAAATAATTAATAATTTTTGCAGTGAGACATTTTTTTATCTGTGGCTTTTGAAACAATATATATTCTAAAATCTTGAGCACCATTTAAAGACAGACCTTGTGGCACTTCTAAAGGAAAAGAAAACAACATTCCTGTACACGTTGAGAAAATTTCTCTGTCAATGAAATGTCTAAATGTTACATTTAATTAACTTCTCCCTAATTTTGGCAGCATGACAAATTATCTTAATGTGATAATTATCCTATTACCTTCCAATTAAAATTGGTTATTCTACCATATTAGCCCTGGGGAAAGAAAAGAGTATCTTTGGTTTATGCATGTTTCATTGAAAAGCAACAGATCTAAAATGCAGCAGGCTTTAGTAGAAACATTTGTAGAATTAGAATTGAGATTAGAAATTTTCTTTTTTCTCTCTGTCTTTAGAGTGAGGCTACCCATTTATATACTTCTTTGGCTATAAAAAAAACACTGTTATGTTTAAATCTGTAATGTCCCAAGCCTGGAGGTAACTGCAGCTTGAAATTATAAACATGTCACACATAAAACACACAATCAAAATTCACTTATTTTCATATTCGTAGCTTTCCACTCTACCCCCTTTTCTACTTTTCTTTAAAAGCATCCATCATCATGCTGAGAAATGACTCCACTTTTTTTCAATAAAAGATAAAGACCATCTTATTACCTTCCTATTAAGGACATAACATTTTGTTAAATGGACTCCTATTTAAAACACTCCTTTGAGCTCTGAGCTAGAGTCAATGAATCTCAGCTGCACTTTAATCAACTCTAGCTCTCCTGGTTCCACATAGGCTTTTCATGATTAAGAAGAATAAAAATTCATAGCATTTGATTATTCAGAGGCTTAATTCAAAGGAAAGTAGAAGTCTCTAAAGGATAATCTTACAGATATCTACATCTAAAGTGAGAAATATCAATATTATCCATTCTAGGACAAGCAGAAGTGACGCAGGTATTGGATTTAGAGTAGTTCTACCTATTTTTCACACTGTCTTAGATCCTCAGCCTCATACAAAACTAGCCAGGTTACAAAGAAACAATCACATGCATTACAGGACACAAAGTAATGTGGAAAGAATTTGCTGCAAATGCAAACATGTTGATTTTTTTTTTCTCTTTTAGTAGATATTGAATAATTTACAAGCCACTATAAGATGCTTCATAAAACTGACACCACTAAGACCCCATTTATTTATACTAATAAACTGATTTGTGAACTTTTTATTCTCAAGAAAAACATAAATTCCTCTTGAGCACCATATAACTGGGGCCAAGTAGAAACGCTGATCCTAGAGGTTATTAGGACCTAAATGTCGACCACAGGCTATCAGCAATGATCATGAAGACTGTGAATAACAGAGCTTTTGGCAGAAAAGGTTATGAAAGTTGAAGATGAGCAAATCGCAAAAGTGCTCCACAAACAGCTTCATCAGCTGTTCTCTCTCAGACAGCTCTTGTACCCAAGGGAAAGGTCACAATGGCCCAATTTTTTAAGAGCCTTAGCTCCAAGTGAGTCATATCAGGCCCCATCATAACTGATCATGTGGCACCTCAGGCAGTAACTGGCAGTTGTCAACATTAGTGACTGCCAGTCATTAACTCAATTTCAAGCTTGTCCTATGTCTCTCCTCTTAGGCCATATCAACGAAATGTCTTAATGTGATAGCTTAGGCTTTAATTCTCAAACGACTTTAATTAGAACACTATGATCGTTCTACAGTAAAAAGAGCAGCCGTGTTAATGAAGTAAAGGTAATAAAATATTTATCCCAACTACTAATTCTATGTATTTCTAGCTTAAAACCTCCCCATATAGCTTAATGCACTACTCTCAAACAGATTTGCCGATAAAATTCAAGGATGACACACTTCCAGTTTTTTTGAAACAATCTATCAATTTATTTATTTTAATCTTAGGAATAAAATTTGGTGTTAAAATAGTTTTATGATACAATATGTTGGCTGCTTTGTACTATGCTGAACTACCTCTTCTATGTTATAGTTTGTGCTGCTGCTGTTTTTAAGTGTAGCAATCTTAAAGCAAACATCTGCCACATTTACGCACCAAGAGTTGGGATGCAATCCAAGGCACATATGGCCCCCCTGATAGGGTAGGTTTACTCATTGTCTCTTCTGTAAACCCATCTGCTGCTGTTGTTGTTACATCATGCCTTTATGTACTCATAGACTTTGTTTCCACTCCAAGCAGCCATTTTGTTCCAGAAATATATATATATATATATATATATATATTTCTTTTATTAGGAGTTTGTCAAAAAAATTGCAAGGCAGTTACTCTGAAATTCATAAGATACTGGGGCCAAAATGCAGCTGTGTAGATTTTAGATGAACCTGCACAAATGCGAATAAAACATCTGTATTTCTGTAAGTGAGCATATTTAATCATGCTTGGTATGCTTATATAACAAATATAAGAAACTGACTGTTTCTTTGTAAATAAAATAAGAGCGCCACATAGAAAAGAAGATTCTTTCAAGTACTCTTTCAAGCCAATTTAGAAAGCTGTTATTGAGGAGTTTAAATCAGTCATGTATTATTTAGCACACCGCAGCAAATTATTGCAGGAATGGATTGTGTCTGATGTGTTTTAATTTATTATGTGATATTTGTAAATTACAGGACACAATATTACATCTAAATTAGTTTCAGAATTAAAATGTGTAAATGAGTAGTTGCATCATATCTAATGACAGCTAGCAATGGTCTTGCGTCTCAGTTGTGTGGCTCATTGCTGTTTTCTCATACATGGATAACTGCATTCAGATCAAGTAGTCACATGTTGGAAAGTCCTAATCATTTTCCACACTCTGCCTCTGAGGCTATATTGGATTTTCAGCCACTATGTCAGAAATTTTAGATTCTTTATACTAATGCAGCGATTTCTAAACTTTTTCTGCAGGGCCCCTTTGTCATTGACAAAAACAATGTCAAGCCCCCATGATCTCTCTATCACATGCACCCTGATACTTAAAAAGAAACAAACAAATAAGTGTGCCAGAAAATAGTCTTTATTGGCTGATACTTTATTAATTATATTTAAAACCATGTCAGTGGTAGAGGAAATGATGATTTCTCTGCTATAGTGTGAGGCATTTTAAACCAGGACGCTGCAAACTTCTTCAGGTGAGTTGAGCTTTCGATAAGACAGAGGCTGCTTTTCTTTGTGCTAAGGGTGAAAATTCACTAACCCCTCCTTTACACATGTGCATGTGCGCCACGTTATGGCTGTGCTGCGGCTTCCACTGCTATTTGCGGCAATTTTAGTCAATGGTTTTGTTTTCACCGGGTGCACCACAGCACGTATCAGAAGCATCCCAGAAGCGCATTGTCACAGCTCGCTTGAGTCTATTTTTGATGCTCCACATACCTGGAATGCATTTTTGACAGATATATGTTACATTTTACAATCTACTTCTCAGTAACAGAAATAGAGAGATATGGTCATTATTAATATGGTTAATAGACTTGTACTTATATAGTGCTTTTCCAGTCAGTTTGACCACTCAAAGCGCTTTACACTACTTATCACAGTCACCCGTTCACACACACATTCACACCCCGATAGGCACATCGGGAGGCAACGTGGGGTTAAGTGTCTTGCCCAAGGACACTTCGGCATGTAGTCAGTGGAAGCCTGGAATCGATCCGCCTACCTTCCGGTCGAAACGTCGACTGCTCTTCCTCCTGAGCTACAGCCGCCCAATATGTTAGGAATCATTCTTTTACAGGCATTCTTCACCAGCAGTACAAACCAAATTCAAAAATTTAATTGCCAGCAGCAGCATTTGGGAGGCATGGCATAGAGTTAAATTAACTTTTTTTTTTTTTTGTGTGTGTGTGTGTGTGTGTTGCTCGCAGACATATCATTACCTAAAACTGCTGGATACTTTGTGTACTCTGGGTCGCTTTCTAAATCCTGTGCATTAAGAGATGCTTTAATGTTAGAACAGAGCTCAGTCCCAATTGCTGGAAAACTGCAGCACCACAGACCAGGCAAACAAAGCACAGGAAATAGCTTAGGATTTGTGTAACCCATTTAGCACATGGAAATTGTGTTTTTTTCTTCCTGGTTTGTTTGCATATCTGTAATTAGGTTATTAAATTGTCCGCAGCGCATAATCAAACACGTGGGTGTTTGATTGGGAGATGTGGGAGACAACAGCAACCCCTAATTTCTACACAATTTGACTATGAATGCTTAAAGTTAGACCCACTTGGAGCTACACAGCCCTTTAGTTGGTTAAGAGAAGTTTTCTCTTTCTACTGGTTTGCCACTCATTAACATTTACTTAACATCTATCAAAAATAGCAGCTGTGTATGCCCTTGCACATTTATTCTTGTTGTTGTGATGATGATCATGTTGACCATGATGGCCTTGAAGTCCTGAACTTGATATCAGCAAATCCTCCAAGAGCTCATTTTCTGTTTATTCTAAGCTTTTCCATTAAAATTACATTTTTAATATTGTATTACACTAATCGTATTTATAATGGAGGCATTGTGAGGACCTTTGAACCCAGCTTATTTGTGTAGCCCTCAGCTGTGATTAAGTACTATCCAAACAAACCCTTACTTTGTATGGGTGTGTGGGAGTGTAGCACTGAGTGACATAGAAAGTTGTTCTGAGTAAACAGAGTATTTGGATGTGGCTTGACTGTGTCTGTCTGTGCCATGTATTGGCTTTATTTGACTGCTTTCTGGTTAGGAAGGAAGAACTCTGTCATTACTGATTGTACGATAATATTTTTTTAATGACTTAGGTGTTTTTTTTTATTATTTCTTTTATTATTAGTGTTTAAAATCCTCCACAGTTACAATAAAGTGTCTTGCTTTAAGGTAATATGTAATATTTTCTCTACTTTATTCTCTTCTTTCTTGTGTTAGTAGCAATGATGACTTGGATGTTTTGTGCAATAATAAATACTATGTGCCTTTGCATATTATTTATTTATAGGGAAGAGCAGAAACCTTAGATTTTTTTTTTAACCAAATTTATGTCTCAAATCAATAATTTTGATATTGTATGCCTTATGTCAATATTATGGTAAAAACTAATGGTGTATCTGAATTTTAATGGTCACTATGAAATAGTACACCATCTTGAGGTAATTTAATGTCACATTCAGGTGATGCACCTGACTGTGACTGTGATTAAAATTATAATATGTCTCCAACAATGATGACCATAGTGGACGATCATCATACAATGCATTCATACAAAGCTCTATTCTACGGGCAGGTTTCTTAGAATAAAATAAAGCTGAATACAAGGTGAGTCGAACACAGTAGTGGACCAGATTTTTTTTTTTTTTTTTTTTCTTTTTAAGAGTCCAAGGTCCAAGGTAAGTTTATTACTGTATTGCTCCTTGATGAATTATTTCTGCTGATTGTAGTAACATACAACATGCCAAAGCACTATTGAATAAATAGATGTGTTCAGGCCTTTGATTGATTCTATATTTTTTGTTGTATTTTTTTTAAGATTACATTCTTACTTACAAACTAGTCTTTCCCCGTGCTGTCTTCCCCTGGGCTTAGCCTGTGGTGGTTCCCCTTCCTGCCTCTTTCAATCTGAAAATCATCCATTCATTTAAGAGAGGAAGAGGACAAGAAATTCTTCGCTTCTAGGCACAACTAATTGGAACTGAATTCAATTTCACTGAACCTGTGAGATCTTGAGGCACTCTAGTGTACAGTTAATTTTGAGAGAAATAAAGGACTGACTCTTCCCCAGCTAACACTGATCTGATTTCACCAACAGCTGCAGTCAGTATCTGTCCACTCTGTCTTGTTTTGCTTTTTCCTTCTGTACTGTATAACTTAGTCATGTTTAAGTCCACTTAATGCTACATAGGGGATATACATCTTGGCGCCTCCCTCCTGGTCGGACGCCTGTTGCAGCAGCTCCAGTTCTGCGGGTGCTTTTAGTGTTATTTTGTATTTATTTTAGTATTTATTTTATCTTTCCTTTGGCTTTTCGCTGTGTTTATTATTTATTGCAACGGAACAGCAATGGTTTTTGTATGCTCCAAGTTCTTCTTTTCACTTTTATTGCTGCTCTCGTTACTCCTCGTAACCAAGAGCAACGCTCACAGTGGCAGGCCCATTGTTTACTCTCGCGACCAACTGTTAGCGCTGTACTGTCGCCGGGGGTCAGGCACAATATCCCGAAGGAGCTACGGAGGAGACACCGGGGACGCAGACCCGGAGTGAGGGTGAAGGCAAGGAAGGGGAGATACAAGCCTGCTGTTCCTGCCATCATAATGGGGAATGTGCGCTCTCTGGCGAACAAGATGGACAAGCTGGCGGTGCTGATTAAAACACAGAGGGAGTACCGTGAGGGCAGTTTACTGAGTTTTACGGAGTCGTGGCTGCACTCACATATTCCGGACCACAGCGTTGCTGTACCCGGCTCTGTGACCGTGCGGGCGGACAGA
Source organism: Melanotaenia boesemani (assembly GCF_017639745.1). Classification (NCBI taxonomy): domain Eukaryota; kingdom Metazoa; phylum Chordata; class Actinopteri; order Atheriniformes; family Melanotaeniidae; genus Melanotaenia; species Melanotaenia boesemani. Next base: position 15,056,829 of record NC_055682.1, on the reverse strand, counting down.
GACGTGACAGACAGCGGTAAGAAGAAGGGAGGAGGGATTGTTCTTTATGTGAATGAACGTTGGTGCAATCCCGGACATGGCCGTGTCAAGGAACGTCTCTGCAACCCAAATGTGGAACTGCTGGCTGTTGGGCTACGGCTGTATTACTTGCCAAGAGAGTTTACATCAGCCATTGTGGTAACTGTTTACATTCCCCCATCAGCTGATGCGGAGGCCGCCGCTGACGTTATCAGCTCCATCGTCTCCCGGTTGCAGACGCAGCAACCAAATGCCTACATGGTAATCACAGGGGACTTTAATCATGCTAGCATGGACAGAACACTGACTGACTTCACTCAGTATGTGGACTGCTCCACGCGGGACAATAAAACTCTGGACCTACTGTATGCAAACGCATAGGGAGCATACAGTGCAACTGCCCTTCCCCCCCTAGGCAGGTCAGATCACAACCTTGTTCTGCTTTCACCAAAGTATGTGCCTATTGTCCGGCGGCAGCCTGTGCCCACAAGGAGAGTGAGGAGGTGGACACAGGAGGCTGAGGAGGCCCTGCAGGACTGCTTTGACTGCACAGACTGGGATGCACTCTGCCTGCCTCATGGGGAGGACATCAACGGTATGACGGACAGCATCACAGAATACATCAAATTCTGTGAGGACACTGTCATGTCCTCCAGGACTGTTAGATGCTTCCCAAACAACAAGCCGTGGATCACTAGCGACCTGAAGACCCTACTCAACAAGAAGAAGAGAGCCTTCAGGTCTGGAGACAGGGAGGAGCTGAGGAGGGTGCAGCACCAACTGAGGGACACGTTGAGGGAGTGTAAGGACTCTTACAAGAGGAAGCTGAAGGCCAAACTCCAGAAGAACAACATGAGGGAGGTGTTGTCTGGAATGAAGGAGATCACATGATGTGGGGGGAGAGGCAGACTGACTGATGGTAATAGGGAGAGAGCTAACGAGCTTAACACCTTTTTCAACAGATTTAGCTCTCAGACTGCCCCTGTCTCCTCTGCCCCTACCCCAGCAATCCCACACCTCCCCCCTCCTCTTCCAACTGCTCCACTGCTCCCCCCCTACAGTGAGCCCACTGGATCAGACTGGACTTCAACCCATAACACCTCCCCCCGCTCCAATCCCTTCCCCTGGCTTGACTGTAACAGCCTGGCAAGTGAGGAGACAGCTGAAGAGAGTGAACAGACACAAGGCTGCTGGCCCAGACGGTATCAGCCCCAGGATACTGAGGACCTGTACCAGCCAGCTGTCTGTAGTTCTCCAGCACCTCTTCAATCTGAGCCTCAGCCTGGAGAAGGTGCCACAACTTTGGAAGACCTCCTGCCTGGTTCCTGTTCCTAAGAAGTCATCTCCATCTGACCTCAGTGATTACCGTCCAGTTGCCCTTACATCACATGTGATGAAGGTGCTGGAGAGGCTGGTGTTGGCCCACCTGAGGCCGCTGGTGAAACCTTCTCTTGACCCTCTGCAGTTTGCCTACCGGCCACGTGTGGGGCTGGATGATGCTGTCATCTATCTGCTGCAGCAAGCTCACTCACACCTGGATGGTAGTGGAGGCATTGTGAGAGTCACATTCTTTGATTTCTCCAGTGCCTTCAACACCATCCAGCCTTCTTTACTGAGTGGGAAGCTGCGGTGGATGGGTGTCGGCGGGTCCTCTGTCTCCTGGATTGCTGATTACCTGACAGACAGGCCGCAGTTTGTCCGGCTGGGCGGTGTCCTGTCTGATGTGGTGATGAGTGATGTAGGAGCCCCGCAGGGCACTGTGCTCTCTCCATTCCCGTTCACCTTATACACCACAGACTTTCAGTCCAACTCAGAGTCATGTCACCTTCAGAAATTTTCTGACGACTGCAGTTGTTGGGTGTATAAGTGATGGACGGGAGGAGGAGTACAGGGGGCTGGTGGACAGATTTGTGGAGTGGGCGGGTAAGAATCACCTGCTGCTTAATGTGGACAAGACCAAAGAGATGGTGTTAGACTTCAGGAAGAAGGGATCTGCTCCACAGCCCCTCTGCATCCTGGGTAGTGATGTGGACACGGTTGAGAAATATAAATACCTGGGAGTGTCTATCGATAACAGACTGAGTTGGAAGACTGTTACAAGATGGCGGCGCGCATGGATGCAGCGGCTTACGGCTCCCCATTCCAGTGCTCTTTTCTCTTTCTTTTTCTGTCGTTTTTCTTTCTTTTGTGCACGACTGGTCATGCGAAAGTCCCGTACACCCGCCAGATGCTCTTGGATATCGGAAACCAACACCAGATATCTATTTCGAGTGACTTTCACCACACGCACAACATTCCAGACGACATAGCGAGACCACCGGACTCTCTGTGGATTGTTATCGGGTCTGGAAGGCGGCGCAGACGGAGGAGGGAGAGGAAGCAGAAGCGGGGCTGCAGGTCCGGCGTCATGCTACGGCTAAGAAAACAACCTCACAAGCCACCTCTTCCGAGCCTGTATCTCTCCAACGCCAGATCCCTGGTAAATAAAACGGACGACCTGGAATTACTACTCGCTGGAAACCGCTATGTCCGGGATTGTTGTGTACTGATTATCACTGAAACCTGGCTTCACCCGGACATACCCGATGCTAGCGTGCAGCTAGCAGGCCGAACTCTGCTACGCTGGGACAGGACAGAGGACTCCGGTAAGAGCAGAGGAGGGGGGCTCTGTACCTATGTGCACGACAACTGGTGTAACAACGTGACAATCATAGACCAACACTGTTGTCCGGACATAGAGTACATGTCTGTTAGATGTCGGCCTTTTTTTCTGCCGAGAGAGCTGACTGTTGTTATCGTCACAGCTGCGTATGTCCCACCCGACGCCAGTGTAAACACGGCGCTCTCTCTCCTGCTGAACACCATAAATGAACAACAGCGGACCTATCCCAATGGTGTTCACATTATTGCGGGGGACTTTAATAAGGCCAACTTAAAGACTGTACTCCCGAAGTTCTACCAGCATGTTAAGTGTGCTACAAGGGGGGAGAACACCCTGGATCATGTCTACACTAACATCAAGCATGCATACAGGGCCGTACCCCTCCCCCACCTCGGACAGTCAGACCATCTTTCCCTCCTGCTTCCCCCAGCCTACACCCCCCTCAGACGTAGGAACAGGCCCACCACAAAAACTGTAACAACCTGGCCTGAAGATGCCCTCGCCAAACTCCAAGACTGTTTCCAACAGACAGACTGGGATGTGTTTGAACAACAGGAGCTGGAGACACTTACAGGAACGGTACTGGACTATATTCAGTTCTGCATCGGGAATGTGACTGTGGACAAAACCATCAGGGCTTTCCCTAACCAGAAACCCCGGATGACCAGCCAGGTCCACACACTCCTCAGAGCCCGGGACGCTGCCTTCAGGTCAGGGGACAGAGCACTGTATAGTGCTGCTCGAGCTGACCTGAAAAGAGGCATAAAAAGAGCCAAGGCGGACCACAGGATGCGCATAGAGTCCCACCTGTCCAGCAACAACACTCGGGAGATGTGGCGGGGCATACAGGACATCACCAACTTCAGAGGTTGTGATGTGTCAACAGCAGATCAGAGTGCAACACTGGCAGAGGAGCTAAACTGCTTCTTTGCCCGGTTCGAATCACAGCAGCATGCATCTGCTCCAACCATGCCCCCACCCACACCCCCACCCACATCCCCATCTGGCTCCCGCACCACCCCACTCTCCATACAGGAGAACGATGTCAGACGGGTGCTCCTGGCAGTGAACACCAAGAAGGCTACTGGCCCAGATGGAGTACCAGGCAAGGTGCTCAGAGCGTGCGCCCACCAGCTCGCCCCCACCCTTACCAGGATCTTCAATCTCTCCCTGGATCAGGCAGTCATCCCACACTGCCTCAAATCCTCCATAATAGTCCCGGTGCCGAAGAAGTCTCCCATCACCAGCCTGAACGATTACCGACCGGTGGCCCTCACTCCGGTAATCATGAAGTGCTTTGAGAGACTTGTTCTTCAGCACATCAAGGACCACCTCCCCCCAGACTTCGACTCCCACCAGTTTGCATACCGCGCAAACAGATCCACTGAGGACGCCATGGCTGTAGCTCTGCACTCTGCTCTGAACCACCTGGAGCAGCAGCAGAGCTACGTCCGGATGCTCTTTGTGGATTACAGTTCTGCGTTCAATACAATAATCCCGGACAGACTATGCACAAAACTGAACACTGTTGGCCTCCCCCCTCTCACATGTGCCTGGATAAAGGACTTTCTTACAGACCGACCCCAGACTGTGAGACTAGGTCCCCACCTCTCCTCCACCCGCACGCTGAGCATCGGCTCCCCACAGGGCTGTGTGCTGAGCCCCCTCCTGTACTGCCTCTACACCCATGACTGCAGGCCGGCCCACAATGACAACCTCATCGTCAAGTTCGCTGACGACACTACAGTGGTCGGACTCATCTCCGGGGGTGATGAGGCTGCCTACAGGGAGGAGATCCTGAAGCTGGCTGCTTGGTGTTCTGAGAACAACCTCACTCTCAACACCAAGAAAACCAGGGAGATTATCATCGACTTCAGGAGGCTCAGCACAGACCCAGCCCCCCTCTACATAAACGGCGAGTGTGTGAAGAGGGTCCACACCATCAGGTTTCTTGGTGTCATCATCTCGGCCGACATCTCCTGGACAGAGAATATTATGTCAATCACCAAGAAGGCTCAGCAGCGGCTACACTTCCTGAGAGTCCTCAGGAAGCACAAACTAAACTCCAACCTGCTGCTGACCTTCTACCGCTCATCCATCGAGAGCCTGCTGACATACTGCATCACAGTATGGTACAGCAGCTGCACTGTAGCAGACAGGGAGAGGCTACAGAGAGTTGTAAAGACAGCACAGAAGATCATTGGCTGTCCTCTCCCCTCCCTGATGGACATTTACACCTCCCGCTGCCTCAGCAGAGCCAGAAACATCATAAATGACAGCTCCCACCCTGGCTCTGATCTGTTTGCCCTGCTGCCCTCTGGGAGGCGCTACAGGTGCATCAGGACTAAAACAAACAGACTCAAAAACAGTTTCTTTCCAAAAGCAATAACTGCCCTGAACTCCTGTAGGACTTCAAATCTGAAATACTCTGGACACTAACGACATGTGCAATACATTCTGTCATGTGACATATACAACATATCATGATACGTGCAACAATACTCTGAATGTGCAATATATTTTTTGATTTGAATAGGTTTCATACTTATATCTGCAAATAACTCGAGTGTGCACATCTGTTTATTTCTGTAAATATTTTATACCTTAGATCTTTTATTTATTTATTTATCTTCTATACTGCTCTCTTTGCACTGACATTGGGGTTGGCTTAATCTCATTGTATATTTGTATAATGACAATAAAAGGCATTCTATTCTATTCTATTCTAAGACCAACAGTACAGCTTAGTACAAGAAGGCCTGCAGCAGACTCTACTTCCTGAGGAAGCTGCGGTTGTTCAACGTGTGCAGCAAGATGCTGGAAATCTTTTACCAGTCTGTTGTGGCCGGTGCCCTGTTTTCATCTGTGGTCTGCTGGGGGGGCAGCATTGCAGCCAGTGACACCAACAGACTGAACAAACTGATCAGGAAGGCTGGCTCTGTCATTGGCTCCAGACAGGACACTTTAGAAGCAGTGGTGGAGAGGAGGACACTGAACAAACTGTTATCTATCTTGGATAACCCGGACCACCCTCTCCACCCTGTGCTGGACAGACAGCGGAGCTCCTTTACCAAAAGGCTCAGACAGCTTTGCTGTCTCAAGGACCGCTTCAGGAAATCTTTCCTGCCACACGCAATAAGACTGTTTAACTCATCATCATTGTGTCAGAGATAACAATATGAGTGACTGTTGTAACTGGTGAATTTTTGCACTGACTGGATCAACCTTGCACAGTTAAACTCCTCATCTTGTGTCATTGAAAACAACTGTCAAGTATGTAATTGGGTAATTTTGTGTGTAACTGGTTAATTTTGCACAGACAAGCTCAATTTCGCACACCACACTACTAATCATTGCACTGGACTGTATTATTTGCTGGCTATTCTCACTTCTTACTGTGTACAGCTAAATACCTCCTTGTATAAGTCTTTTGTAGATATTGAAATTTTTTATACTGTTTTTTTATTTTGCTACCTTTAGAAGCACAACTGCTAAATGACTGTACTGCTGCAACACCTAAATTACCCAACTTGGGATGAATAAAGTACTTCTATCTATCTATCTATCTATCTATCTATCTATCTATCTATCTATCTATCTATCTATCTATCTATCTATCTATCTATCTATCTAGCTAGCTATCTATCTATCTATCTATCTATCTATCTATCTATCTATCTATCTATCTATCTATCTATCTATCTATCTATCTATCTATCTATCTATCTATCCCCGGAAGTTTTTGCTTGATTTTTAGGTTTCGTTAAACAATTGTAGCCATTTATTGGTTAAAGATCTGGATTGAGCCACTAATTATTTCATATTCTCAAAACATTATTATAAGAACTGCTTGGCATCCTTCATTCATTATGTATCTATGGAAAACTTTTACATGCTTGCACATCAAAGTTTTAAATATTTTAAGAGCTTTACTGTTGGTTGCAAACTCATACTCTACATGCTTTATACACTCTACTCTACTGAAGGAGAATGACCACATCCATATAACTAAAGTCAAAAAGGACTTAACCAACAAGAAGTACAAGCAGTTGAGCAACAGATGGCAAGCCCCCTATCAGCCCTGAGCTCAACATCACTGAGTCAATGTGGGATTACATCACACGACAGGTGTCAATGAGACAGCCACTCCAAAGATGAACTGTGGCAAATTCTTCTAAACGAAACGGTAGAATTTACACACTGAGTCTCCTTTTACGAGTAAGAAAGGTCACACTGAATAGAATCTAACAGAAGATATTTTTTCAGGTCAAAAATCCAGACAGCATTCAAATACTTTGGTCTGAACTGGAGCAATAACAGGAAAGACAAGACACGTTATACAAGAAGAGCAAAGCAGTGAACCTACTTTTTGTAAAGTTCCTGTATAATTAACTGTACCATTCAAGTATGATTTTGTTTGTACTCTCACATGCAGCCTGCAGGGATAATCTATAGAAATTACCACGGCTGCAGCGGCTGTATATAAAATGCTTCAGTATGAAGGGAAGGTGTTAGCATAAAGTTCATTGACCGGTTAAAACAGTATTTTTAGTAAAGTGCATCATCACCGCAGATTAAGAGATTAAAGTAAGTCCAGAGTTATGTAGGTGTGGAACAACTGTGACATATTATAACTATGCAACGTGAAGTTTAGGTTTACACTCTTTCACCAAGGTGATAAAAGATTCTGACTATAGGTGCAACCTTTTGACTGATCCTGACCTTTGTAACATTATGTTCTCATTAAATATGTCTACATGTATTTGTTGTTTCATATTGATTGGAATAATCAGGTCTAATGTCTTCAGAGGAATATGAATATGTTTCAAACAATACTGTGTGCTTACATTATCATAAAACAAATTTAATAAACATGATGTGAAAAAAAAACAGAAATAAAAAAAAAAATAAATAAATAAATATCAGTGTGACATAATTTCAGGGGATTTTCCAGCATTGTTTGAGACCAGTCAGACTGCCTCCACTTAAATGTCTTTACAGTTAAAAGATAACAGCAACATATGTTTGGGCAGTTAAATACAATGCATCAGGTCAAGGCTTTGGAGCAAAGGAGTAACCTCTGTGTAATCCCTTTCAGCACAGACAGCCTCGCAGCTACTATTTGCATCAGTACATGGCAGATACATCCAATACAGCGTATTGTGGATACTAATTTGCATTTGTGTACATGTTAAAAATCACAAATTCACACATCCGTCCCCAAGCGTGTAATGTGGGCTCTAGGGAATAAACATTGTGATGTGTGATTTCTTTAAATCAGCTGATATCCAGGCTAAGTCTGTAATAATCTGACATCTCAAGCAGGAGAAAGGCATTTTTCTTTAAAGGTTTGAAAGCTCTTCTTAGGATGATTGTTTTCTTATCTTATCATGCGCATAAATTTCATGCACAGTATCTGTCATCATATTTGTTTCTATTTCTATCTGACTCAGAGCTCAGCTTTGGCATTGTTATTCTTGTATATCTTAATCTAAACAATTTAAAGTTTAAGCTGATACTTAACTGTTAATAACATAGAAAGAATGAAAGAATAAAAACCGAATATAAAAAGAAGGACTTGATTTGTACTGAGAAAACATCTAATATGTATATATCAGTACAAATATATTTTTCATGGACAAAGGAATTAAGACAATACAAGTGTTGTTTAGCGAGCGGTTTTGTTTTGCTTGAAACATTTCCTTTATAGAGCATGTTTAGTCACTTGAGAGAAACCTGCACAGCCCCCCTCGCTGGGAAACCATGAATTTTTCAGTTTTTTTTTTTTTTTTTTTGCCAGAATGAGAACAAACACATTGCAAACAAATATCATTATGCAGCTAAGCTTCACATTCAGTGCAGCCATGTTTGTGATCTCAAGTCAGGCCCCATGTCTGCTCAGTGTTATCCTCACGCTCACACTTTCCCTGACTGAGTTCAAATTTGAAAATCTATACACATAAGTGCAAACAAAGAAAAGCGTCAAGCAAAAAGATCTGACATGTATTCTTTTCTGCTACTTTAAAAGCAAAAAAATAATACACACAGACAGTAAAAAATGTAGGTGCAGACAAATTTCTGGGTGATTCAGCACTACAGTTGAGCATGTGAGGACTCTGCAATATTCTAACCACCAAAACTGTCATTTCATCTTTTTTTTCCCCCCCTTTTGGATATGTTCCCTCCCTTCCACCCTTCTAGCCGGTTAACTGTCCCCAGACAATGAGCCTCAGCTGTGCTTCAGGCTCTACAGAGTAGGGACACGAGGCAGACAGACAAGCCTTGTATTGAGGCAGAGCCGATAGGCCTGGCAAGTGTGTCCTGTTTGGCATTTAAAACACCTCCGCTCACTCCTGTGTCGTGGGAGAAGTGACGGACCTGACAGGCTCAGTCTCATGGGAGCAACTGGGCCTCTTTCCAATCTCCGTGGGTCAGTGCGGGGGTGAGACGCCAGTGAGGAGCTCCTGGCTAGAAACACTAATTATCATGGCTGCCTTGCATTTAGCAGGACTGTGTTCAGCGCTAGGTAGTGTACACCTCCTGGTCACGCTGTCAGATACCTCACAGGACTGGCTCTAATTGTGGAGATTGTAAAGCTATGGGTGTTTAGGTTCAGGCTGCCAAAGGCAACTCTCTGCATCACTGATTTATGTAAATAAATGGGTAAACAAACAAGTGTTTAATGTCCCTCCCCCAATTTACTGCTACTGTTGATATTGTTTGTATCCGGTGTCATTAATGGTCCTCCTTTATAATTTGTGTGGAATCTTCTGATTGGCGAATCGAGAAGTAGTCATGTCACTGAACGTGCACACACTAACACACACAGTAATGCTTCTGCCCAAACTCATGATAATTTAATAAATGCCTGAAGGCAGAGTTTGAGGCAGTGGACAAATATAAATATTAATTAACACACTAGGGACCCAAGTAATGCCTGAAAACTTCTTTGCCTATTGGCTGCTGCCATATTAAAGGAAACTCGGGTCAGATTTTTAATGTGGTTTGGAATATGCATTAAAACTTCAAACATTAACTTCTAAAGTTTACATCTTTTTTTTTTTTTTTTCTTCTTCTTTTTTTAACTGATGTTGAGGTTTAAGTTGTAAAACACTTTAACTTGCAGTGACTGCATCAAACTAAAATTATCATGATTCTCTTTGAGAAACAGGATTTTGGGCATACATGTCTGAGGAAGGTTATTTGTTAAAGTCTTAAACTGCTGATTAGCATGTAAATGCAAACAGAATTATGCAAAAAAAAAAAAAAAAAAAAAAAAAAAAGAAAAGGTTACACTAAAAAATTGAGGACATTGAGTGAGTTAATCATTAGATCTGCTACCCTGTTCCTCTACAGTGCTCTAGCTACACAGCCAGGGTTGTAATGCTGAGTATCAATAACGGGCCGTTGTGACAGGTCTGAGGACTCTTTGAGCTCTGCACTCCCACATTGTCTGACTGAGAGTGGGCAAGTGGGCAGACTGTGACAGCTAGTAGTGAAAGAGGTGGGTTGAGTCTTGACATTGCCCATTTCCGTTTTCCTCAACAGCAGCCTACTAGCCAACTAAACATTAATACTACATGACACAGGATCGACGACTAAACTTAGGTTAGTTAGATATTCAAATCCAGGCATGCAGGAATATGTAGATCAAGACAGAGAACCATACCAGGATGAGCCTTGCACACTTACTGGGCACAATCTGTTTGACACAGAACAGAAATTAGTAAGTTTATATTTGAAAGAACTTGAAAGTCTCTAACTTTCATGCACACATGTATGAGGCAACAATATAACGCAAGCCCCGACTTTACTACAGCACTTGGAGGGATCAGTTTTCAATCCCACATTACAGCGTGACTTGTCAGTGGAAAGGCTTAAACGTAAATTATGGGAAAAATTGCCGGTGTCTGAACCAGCACTGGACAGGTGTACTGGCATATACGTTCAGCTTAGCTCTTCAGTGTATGAATTACAAAGTCAGACACACAGAGTGAGCTCCCTCATTTCTTGTAAGGAGAAAGCTAAGTTGCCAGGTAGAGGGAAGACAGATGGGTAGGAGTTATGCCTGCCAGCTGCTTATAGTGCTGTGCTCTGTTTGGCACAGAGAAAGAAAAGGTTTGTGGGGTTGTTTTATTTGTTTTTTCTTTTTCTTTTTTCTTTTTTTTTTTTAAGAACACACATAGAATGAAAGTTATGGCTACTGTTAGGCACAAGGTGTGGTGTAAATTGTCTGATCAAAATCTGAACACTAGCAAACTGCTGGGACCATGATTTTAAAATATTTTGAAAAGGGATCAATTTAAAAAGACAGGTAATAGTTATTTAGATGGGTACTCATAAAATTAAAGGACAAACAATAGCTGGGATAATACTGGCTTTTGAAATGTTTGGTTTGTAATGGCATTTGACCTGCTTCACCTGCACATAACAATGTATTGCAGTTTCTTTTCATCAGTCAATCCAAAATAAATTGCAGGATTAATATAAAGTCTGTCTTTCTAACTCTGATATTTATTCATTCATCTATAAATATTTATTCACACTGTTTCATTCAAATTATTTGGAAATATTTGAAATACACAGTAGTTTCTAGTAGTTTAGAGAAAAATATAAATTCCTATTGTTCCAATATTTCCAATTCTGCAATGACTAATTTTGAATAACAACTCAAACGTGAGAAGCTTATTTTTATTTTGTTTATTTATTTTTTCTTTAACACACACCATGACATAATTGTGAGAACGTTATTACAGAAACTAAAACATAGATGATTTACTGAGAACCCTGCTGGTACAAACCTTCTACTTTTGAAATGACCAGACATGAGAAGTATGTATTGTGTAAAAGGTTTCCATAACTGGTTGCTGTTTTACAGGACTTCAAAGTGAAATGCTGACTTCTTTAAAGTAAAAAATTTGAGTTCAGCCCCTGAAGGATTTCTCCCTGTAAATCGTGGTGTAAACTCTATTAAACACTTTATCTGAGTAACACTGTCTACCATGCAAAATTGCAGCTTGTAATGGCGGATAGATTAAACGGAATCACTCTCACCTAGTGGCAAATTCCACACCAGTAAGCAACAAATGGCTTGCCAAGCTCTCGGTGACATTTCTAGGGATTAGCTCATAATGTTAGGGCTGAGGCAGGACTCAGTAGGAGGGACAGGAGCTGAGTACAAGATTGTCCATTCTACCAGACATAGACACTCACAGTAAAAACTTTATTCCTTACAAGAACTCAAAGAAAGCAAACTAAATGTAATCAGTAAATGAACACAAATGATAGAAGCACTGCAATGGAAAGAGGAAGCAAGGTTTGAGAGACACAGCCACATGTTCACATCAGCTGTGCAGTGAACTAAAAAAGGGGCCATCCAGATGCAAAGAAATGAGCACATGTGAATGTCAAAGCATCGGTTTTTCAGATGAGAAGCATAACATAGTGGGTGCTGACTGCATTTTTAGTCAGCAACTGATTCCCCTCCGTGTTTTCAAATAGGTATCTGTTGTTCAGGGCTTGCATATTATTTTTGCAATATTTATAACCGAAGATTAGACACTGCATCCTTTTATTTCACCTTTCCTTCTAATTTCTCCCTCCTTCAGTCAAGATATGTTTTGCATTTGACTGGAATCTCACTTATTTTGTCCTGACATTATTCTCTTGCTCTGGGCTCAACAGCCTGAAGTGAGAGAGGAATGAAATGGAAATAATCCAGTGCCACAATAGAGCACAGAATCAAGTTGGAAAAAAAAAAACCAACCCAACAGACGCTGATGATGACATGGTCTGAGAGTGCAGAGGTGTGGATGACACAGCGGGAGGGACCTATAGGAAGGATGCTGCAGCTTGTCTCCAAAGTGCTTCAGCTTGGAGCGTAGGCGCAACGGCCATGGCATGGGCTGAGTCAAAATGCTGTCAATCATCTGCCAGTCCGCTTGAATTGACTGATGATGAGTGACATTTAAATGTTTAGCCTTGAAACCGCAGAATCTCTCTTTTCATCTCTAATGTGTAAGAAGTCAAAGTGTCTGTAATTAAAGGTTGTCATAATTGGATCTATTACAGAGAAAACCTTGATCCTGACATTTATTCAGCTGCATGTGCAGTTGTCCTGATGGCAGTTTAACCCCTGAAAGTAAATGCAGTTTGGGTGAGTGTCTGCCTTCATCCAGATGCAAAACACAATTTCTAATCATCCACATAGAGTGCATTTACTGGGCTACAAAACCATCAATACAGCTACTAAACTGATATTTGAGCTAATTATAAAATTATTATTTCTTTAGTCTTGACTGTACAAACAATGTATTTTGATATACCATACAACTATACATAGAAATTAAAGTTCCATCAAGCAATTTATCAATATTATTTGGTAAATTGCAAAACTCTTCATAGGTATTTGTGACTGAGGAAAGTTTCCAGTCACAATAAACTACAGAGTAATTATTATCTAAAGTTACAACATTATCTCTCTGTCTTCTCTCACTACAGAGTTGATGAAAAGGTAGCACAGCTTCTGGTTTTATTAACGTTTTAAATGTGATCAGGTAGCTAAAAAAAACTACAGCTGCTTTGCCAGAATAATGTTTATTTATTTATTTTATTTATTTTTTCTTTTTCAACCACACAGTGGTGATCATGTTACTAATTGTAATAGTAGCCAGTTAAGCTATGCTAACATACATACATACATATATATATATATGTATGTATGTATGTTTGTGTGTGTGTGTGTGTGTGCAATAAAAACAGATATACAGATGCTGAAATATTTATTTATTTATTTATTTTTATGCCTTACTATAATAAATTCATCAAACAACCACCATTATATTCTCAGCCTGTGGAAAACTGTCCTTCAATTTTATACCGTAGTGCTATGCTTCCAGAGAAACCTTTTCTCCTCTCAAACGTGCTTTATTTTGTCAATGACCTTTTCTCTTCTATCACTTGCAGGATCAGTATGCATTCTCCTCTCAGAGTGATTACTTCTCACCCTGTCAGCTCACCTTGACTTCACCTGTCATCCCTTCATCTATTTTCAATGTGATATTTTTTTTTTCTAGACTCTTATTAGTTGTGGCCATCTGAAGTCTCTTTTGGGTAGCTGTCTCTCTGTGTCCTTTCACTCCTTTCACACACACACACACACACACACACACACACACACACGCACACACACACACACACACACGCACACACACACATGCAACCACACAAATGAACATGTCATTACTTACTGAGTACCAAGTTGCCAATTTTAATCAAATAAAACTCTGTCTATACTTATTTGTGCTATGATTTTGTTCCTTAACAGCCTTAAATGTTTATTCTTTCAGTGGTTACTTTCTGTTAAACTTAGATTTCTTCAACATGAGAAATTCACTGAATACCAAATGTATTTAAGTACTGCAATTACATCTTTGTGATAATAGCCCAAATAATGAAAACAATATTGAGTTACTTGTAGTAAACACAGAGCACTCCATATATGATAGTGATTTGATTGCAAGACTACCACAAGAAACTTAAATGCATCCACATACCAAGACAAAGGTTTTTTTTTCAGTATCTTTAGTGTGCCAATTAAAATAAAAACAAAAAAAAAAGAAAACCTTTTTTCAAAAGATTCATAACCAGTAATGAAGCTGCAAGATGGAAATCTGTTGACAGTAAATGAGTCACCAGCTGAACACTTTCCTGACTTTTCTAACTGTTAAAAACAACAACATGACTTTGAGTATTAGTGTTTTGTGAAATGGCAAAAAAAAAAAAAAAAAAGAAAAAAAATAGTTATACATGTCTGTTTTGTTTCTTAATAAACGTAGTACCAAAGGAAATATCATATGTGTATAGATTTGTTCATTTTATGTGTGTCATGAGTAAATTTTAGAGAAAAAAAAATATATTTATCATTGCACACTTACCATTTTACCAAAAATGGTAAAATTAGAGTTAAGCATTCAAAACAAGTCAAGTTAAACATATTAAATTTTAAAGAATTATATTGTATCATACAAAACTGTGTTGAACCATATCAGAATATAATGATATCAAATTGTATTGATGTACTGAAATGTATTATACAGTATCAAATCCTCAATCTTGTTGATGATGCTTGCTGTAGTTACATGTGAAACAGGAATTCACATTATGTGCTAGTTACCTTTGTCTGACCTTTTCAAGAACATTGATTTAACCCTTGAGGCCATAAATTTTAGTTTTAAATATACTGTTAAATAGAAAGTTGTTAAATATGGACCACAGTTGATGATGACAGTAAAATTACTAATCTAAGTTTGCAACACTAAGCCTACAAGTGGATACCGAAGATATCAGCTGTGACCAACAGCTATTAAAGAAAATGTACACTTTTCATTCATGAATAGAAAAGTCGGTCTAGTAATCTCATCCATGGTCAGACCTAATAATTAAATGACAGATTGTCTGAGGCCCAGATCAGCGAAATTATGTTCAGCACCATGACCACACGTCACACAGAATAATGATGCTCAGCATAGATCCTTTCATCATGCTCTTTCCACTCAACAAATTTTAGGGAAAGGCTACTAGAGCTTAACCAAACAGATCCTGTTTGATATTTTGCAACTTATTAACTTATTAACTTTAACTCTGTAAAACAGGATCTGCTGCAGAAACAAACCTAACATCTAAAATAATGTCAGTAAAAATGTAACTGTGACTTATTAAACTTAGGATGAGTTGGACTGAGTTTAATCCAGCTGCAGATGATCCCTCCAGAAGCATAATGAGGATGAGAAAGGACACACACCTGTGGTTGCTGCAGCGGTTGCTATCTGGCTAGGTCTCATAGCATCGCTGGAATCGTCCAAATTGAAGGAAGTGGTTGATTCTACTGACACACGTTCCTTTCTTCATATCATTGTATAACAATTTTCTTATGTCCTTTGTTAAAAGGTATCAGTCTACTACTACTTCATTAAAGCAAGCCAATGACTTTGTGTCAAATGTCGCGATAACTCAGAGCATAATGTGCCATTTCAGTTATCACAAGAGTCAATGCTTATATACGCATATAGATTTGATACTGACACACATTCACACACAGCTTCTCAGTGGAGAAAGAGCACAAATAGGAACAAATTCTAAATATGATGATTTAGTACCACTTTAAAATAGCTGTTAATAACTTTAAATGATGTTTAAAATTACAAAAGTTAAAATGAAAAGACTCGTTGCTGAATGGCAGGGCCTGATTTGTGAAAGGGCGGGCCTTGCCCACCGGGGCCCGCCGTAGTGCCAGGTCTGCTCTCTGACCTTGGTCAAGTGAAGCCTGAGAGTTTTCATCTCACATGTGTGTTGCTTTAGATGTTATTATTACGGACTGATGCACCGTGATGTCCAACAGAAGTGTCACTTTCACGGTTGCCGGATGACCAGTTGTCATCCTTAGGAGGCAAATATCCCCCCCTCCAGAATCAGAGCTGGATAATTGCTGAGAAAGCACTTCATCAACAGTAAAAACGTGTTTTGATATTTTGCATATTTCCTCTGTAATCCACTCTGCATCACCGATTATGAGTGCTTCCTCGTTGGCTCCCTACGATGTCTTTCAAATGCGATTTCCTCATAAACTTTGAATACACCCCCACCCTTCCCTCCCCTCACCTACCTACCGATTCTGCTACACTGACAATGCATATGTCTGCCATCTAGTGGTGGACAGTAGTAACAAGTTAAATTTCTCTTTCTGGAGATATGGTATGCTGCTTGTTGCAATTTTGTGACTTCAGCACTTAGAGGGTTAATATATTTTGATACAGTGGAAAAATGTACACCATGGTTTGGATGCACAAATTGCATGGGCAAAGAAAATATGCTTATGCCTGTTCCAGCACATAAACTGCTATTTCTAAAGGAAAAATATGTAGTAACGGTGTGCACACATCATGCATACTTCACACCATGCATAAAGCCTGACATGGTGAAATGGAAATAAAAGACAAAGCAAGATTGAATTTAACATAAAACAAAATGGTCAATTTCACAGAGCCTTCATTTGTTACCCTGATTAGAAATTTTTGCTTGGCTCACACGCACCCTCCAATTCATTAATATATGTAAATTATCTTTCACAAGCTGCAATGAAAACACATGACTGGGGAGTTAATTTCATCTGGCATGTTATAATTATTAATTGTTAGTTGTGATACTATAAATAGCTACAGGTGTGTATAAATGCATGGTTTAGGATAGCATGTAACTATTTAACTGTGTCATGTAACTGTTTTTATATAGCAAATAAAAACCCTTTTCAAAAGTTGGCTTCTTTTTTGTTACTGTCTCATTGTCTTGTTTGATTTACCTTTGTTTTATATTCAAATGATAATCATAGAAATATCTATTCTGTTTGCAGCAATTCATAAAACACATATAGTAAACAGGCTTCTGAATTCCATTTCATTTAAAAATAAGTACTGGGAATAAAATGTTTACATGTCTTTTTGATTGCTGTTTAAAGATGTATTCTTATTTATCAATCTGCACAGCTCCATGAATCAGCTTGTTGTACTGTTAAAGCAGATCTTCAAATATTGGTTGCTATTGGTTGAATTAGAATGCATTTGTTATTACTATGTGATCACAGGTTCCCATAATAACCAGGGCATAAATACTAATAAAAATACTTACTATTCTATTCTATTCTATTCTATTCTACTCTATTCTATTCTATTCTATTCTATATCACAGTCATATAGCAGACGCTTTTATCCAAAGTGACTTACATTTGAGAGTAAGAACAACACAAGCAAGAATTCAAACATTATGGGACATCATAATTAAGTGATAGTCAGACTGCTGTGAGTCCAGTTGGACCCAGTGCTAGAGGCAGTGTATATGTATATATATATATATATATATATATATATATATATATATATATATATATATATATACATAGTTTTTATAGTAATAAATTTAAAGTCACGATTTCATCAAACTCTATCAACTTGGGCATAAGTGCACACAGCTTATTCAGTACTTGGTTGAGCCAGAGAGCTGGACAAATCTTTCTAACTCATTCTGTTGAGTAGAAGAGTTAAGCTAAGTGTGGAAATGCTCCTTAAACAACTGAGTCTTTAGCTTGCTTTTAAAAGTGGATAAGGACCCTGCGGATCGGACGGAGTTTGGTAGATCGTTCCACCACCGGGGAACAACAGAGGAGAAGGGTCTAGCTACTGATTTTGCGCCACGTTGTGGTGGGAGCACTAGGTCTTTTTCACTGGCAGCGCGTAACTGTCGAGAGGGAGTGTAGCTCTGGATTAAGGAGTGAAGGTAGACCGGAGCCGTTTGGGTTATCGTTTTGTAAGCCAGAAGCAGAGCTTTGAATTTGATGTGCTGCAACTGGAAGTCAGTGGAGAGCGATTAGCAGCGGAGTGACATGAGCTCTTTTGGGCTGGTTGAAGACCAGACGTGCTGCTGCATTCTGAATCATCTGCAGAGGTTTAACTGAGCATGCAGGCAGGCCAGCCAGTAAGGACTTGCAGTAGTCAATGCGTGAAATGACCAGAGCCTGAACCAGGAGCTGGGCCGTGTGTTCAGTCAGGTAGGGTCTGATCCTCCTGATGTTGTATAGAGCAAATCGGCAAGATCGAGCAATCAAGGCAACATGGTCCTTAAAGGTCAGCTGGTTGTCTATCATGACACCAAGATTCCTGGTAGAAGTGACGTAGGCACAAGTATGATAGAGCTGCATGCTTATCTGTGGCGGTAAGGAAGGATTGGCTGGAAAGACAATAAGCTTGGTCTTGGACAGTGTATTAATCCCTTTTGAGAAATTCAGCTCTGCATTTGACCAATCTATAGATGTACTAGAGAGGTTAAGGGCCTCACTCAGGGGCCCACAGTGCCTCATTTCTGTTGGCACACTAGGAATTTAAACCTGATTTCTCCAGCCCCAGGGCCATTATTATTATTGTTATTATTATTATTATTATTTTTTTTTTTTAAATCATTATTATTATTATTATTATTATTATTATTATTATTATTATTTAATCATTATTATTATTATTATTATTATTATAAATAAGACAAAAAAAGCGTTATGTGATCTGCCTTTACCTATTTTGTGCCATTTTAAATTCTACAATGCAGCGATAAGACACCTCACTCTAAAATTTTGGATTAACAGCTTTTGAGTTATTGTAAGTGACCGACAAAAGAATATAGTACTGTTTCAGTGTTTTTATTCACATGTTAACAAATCTTAAGTAAAACTGTCCTGATGAATTAGAATGGTTTATACTATTGTCCATATAAGATGTCAAAGTATATCTATAGAAAGCTGTTTGTTGTTGAGCGAGTTGTTCAAAGGCAGTCCTCCATATGTGTTATTGTATAGTTTTGTCCAAATTTGGATTTAATGGCTAAAAAATAACAAGTAAAAGTCAATGTTTTTAAAGCCAAGAAATAAAATATAAATAATGATTAAACTATAATGATACATCTTTTTAATTAGTGGGTTTATAAGTGGTCAAGACAATTTTGTTCCAGGTTTTATGATTATGCTAAACATCTGCTGGTGTTCTCAGCTTTACACTGAATTCTAAATTGGTAAATTTCTGCAATTAACCATGAGGCATCGGTTCAGCTCCTGGTGGATTTTTCCACAGGCTAAACGCCATATGCTTCACTCAGAACTACATGTGCACAGACCAGTAGAAACACTTGCACCGACACAAACACCGTTTGCCGCTGCACTGATGCACACATGTGCTTAAAGATTCAACTCTGGCAATGACTGAAAGGATTCATCACGGCGACAGCACCACTTCAACACATTTTCCAGTTTGCCAGAAGTATTTTTCTTCGCAGTTGTTCGTCACTTCTCCTCGGTTTCCTCTGGTGTATTGCTCTGAATCCCAGTCAAAGCACGCGGTGGAGGATTAGTCCCTATCACAGCACTCACTACCCCCAGATCAGTTCACCAGGGTTAAGGTGCAGCTTTTTGGAAGATACTGTTTTCACTGCAAGAACTCTCACAGTACCGTGTTAAAGGAGACCAGTCAGAATGGATTCTTAATGCTATGATAACCTATTTAAGTTGCTGTCTCAGTATAAATACTCCCTCTCTTCCACACTCTTTGTCTCCCTGCCTTTCTGTATGAATGTCAGAGCCTCCAGGTTTATGTTAGTGCTTCACTCTGCAGAAAGCAGTAATGCTTTTCTTTTTTTTTTCCTTTGCTGAAGCACTGTGAGAGATAGTGAATTAAAAGTGATAATAAACAGTAAAAAGATAATCTTTCACAACATGCTAATTTTTGGAGCAGCATTGGACAGCAGAACTGATCTTTGTGTGCTTACAGCTTTGGTTGGTATCTGTTCTGATGTCCTTTCTTTGCATTTCAGAACATTAGTCTAAAACATCAAATTAGGTGTTAATTTTAAGATAAAATAAAAGTAGACATCAAATTGCCTCATCAGTAAGGTTAAATGTCCAATTTTGTCCACTTGACTGAATTCAGATCTGAAGTCAGCTAGCAAAATAGTTTTAAATCTTTATACCAGACCCATAAATGGTAAAATTCTTCAGTGCAGTAGCACTCTTTCAAATCAAATACAAGTTAACAAACTGGTGACTTCAGTGGACTGACATGTTCTCAGGGGTCAGCACCCTGCATGTTTTAGATGTTTCCCTGCTTTGACTAATTTTGCTTTTGTTAATTGGTCAGAATATTAGGATGAGTTGTTGAGAAGATCCATTTGATTTGAGTCAGGGCTGTTGGAGCACGTTCCATCTTAAACCTGCAGGCTAGTGGTCCTTAAAGGCAGAAGTTAAATAACACTCACCTGTTTGTCAATTTGTTTTAGTACTAAAGACTTAAACACATCTGTAATTGCCTAAACTTGATGTACGATTTTCAATATTCTTAACAAATCTCTTCTATTTTACTTTACACTTTTAAGTCCCTGTGAGCTTGTCTGACCTATAAAATATTGAAATAAACTTATCTTGTGATATCATAAATAATATTATCAGGGCCTTGGACCACATGGTGTTTTCTGCCATGGAAAAGTGGCAGGGTGATGAAAAATGCTACTAGCAATTTAAAAGAAAGGAAAACTGAAAAACAAAAGAGTGACTGGATAGGCAACTGAGACTACACCAACGCCTTTTGAAAAGTTTGGAGATTCTCAACTTCAATCGCTTGGAGCACTTACACAAAAAAAAAAAGTGCCACGCTGTATGAAAGGATTCAAAGTGCAGCATTCTTCTTCAAGCTGAATGCACAACTTTGTTCTTTACACATTGATAACAACTGAAATACAAGGGCTATATGTACATAACCATTAGGACTGGGACATTTTGTCTCGCTTTCTTAATTTAAGAATTCTCTTTTTAGATTTAATTTCTTCTATTCACAACTGTACAAGCAACCATCATGATTATAAATTATAAATAAAATTTAATATTGAATTTAAGCTTGTTACTTAGCAGTATGGTACCTCATTAGATTTTACTTAGAATATTTAAAAAGTAATACAATTTTAAAATCTGACTCAAAATGTCAGCTTATATGAAATATAATGCTATTACTTTTTTCAGATGCCAAAAAAAAAACATAAATAAAGTAAAAAGAATAATTTAAAGTGAAAATTTTGAAGTTGTAATTTGACAGTTTCAAAATGTTTTTTCTACAAATTATTTTGTTTGCTCAGAATAAGAAGTTCTGTTCAGGTTATCTCCTTTTTTTATTGACACGGGACTAGTTATTTTTAAAAATATACAAAACTAGAAGAACATGCAAGCCAGAGCTAGAAAAAGATTCAATTGATTTGAAGCATGTTTATCCTTCAAAAACTCCAAAGCACAAAGTGAGCAGGATATTACAGCAAGTTGCTGTAATTAGCCACTTTACTGGTAGAACAAATAATTCTCATTCCCAACAGTGTAATCCTGCAGTCTTCCGATTTCTTCTGTTTTTTTTTTGTTTTTTTTCTCCTCCCTATTGTGACTAATCATCAGCATAGAAGATGCTCTTCATCAGCCCACCCGTCTGCTCACCCTCGCTGTTGGCACTGACTGCCATGATAATGACTGAGGCTACTCTGAGACGATGTTTACTAGCTGACAGCAGCACCCTGCTCTCTGTATGCTCCAGCAAGCATTTCCATTTAGCTCACTTCTGAAGCTCCTGCCTAATTTCTCTTTGGAGACAGAAATCCTTTAAACCCCATTGTATCCTGGGGCAACATATTTACTGAGGGCTGGCTTTCCAATACCTGAGAGAGATTAACACTGCTCCCTGATTTATGAATCCATGCCACCCACCCACAGGCTTGGTCAGGGGCCCTACCTACTCTACCCTGCTACTTCCTCTTCACACAATGGGATTTAGGTATCAGAGGGAACACACAGACACAGACACGCTGTCTCACACATAGCAGAACTGGGTTTAAGGGGAGTTTAAACAGTGAGTATGCATAAAGCATCCCTCAGAATTCCTCTGAAGAAAGCAAAATACAGGACATGCAATGGTGAAACTGGCTCTCTTGACCTAAAATATAACTCATAACTAAACATTACAGGGAATCAAGTCGGCCAAATCAAACTCTATGCTTAAAAAAAAGAACACTCAGTTGATTTTCAGTAAAAGTATATACAATCAGGCTCCACAGGTCTATGACAGCTGTAGGTAGCTCCAGTCAATAAATCTGTGGCAGCCAATCTGATGTTTTGGCACACCGTCATCTCAACGGCATCCCTGGCTGTCTGTGACTGAGGTGGTAGGATGGCTGCCAGACCGAATGACAGTCTGGTATTTGTTTATCCTGGATAGCCAATTGCTGGGCATCTGTACCACAGAAACAACAAAGCTGCTGGCACAGAGTTTAGTGTTTCAGTAGAGTTGTCTCTTACTCTTATTCAAATTAGTGAATGCTTTTATATTGCCCCAATTTCTACAATAAAGCACTCATAAAAGGCATCTTGTTTGTATCTATGTGGGGAAAATATGCTTCAATAACATCAGTTATACTGTAGAACTGACAATATATTTGTGATATATTAATTATGGTACAGTAGTAATCATAAGATATGCATAGAGGCCTTGTATGTCAAGATGCGTTATGTAGAGACAACTGTTGTGCTAACAAAGTTTGTGTGTGTACCTTACATTTTACTTAGAACCTTTTCATAACTCAGTGACAGTGGATAAACAACAAGTTAGGAGACCTTTCTGAGAGTCATCTATAATGTTCGTAAAACAGCTTTTTCATTGACAGAAACACATTATTTGAAATGTACAATAGCTCTCAACCCTCTAATTAGCGGGAGAACAGTGGCAGGTTGCACTGCCTTTTGTTGGTGTATTCCCCCATATGCTTTGGTTATTGTACACTATTAGTGTGAGGCAAACAAGAAATTTTTGACATGGTTTTGAGATACACAACCTTCCCACAGTTTCCCTAATAGCTTAGAATTATTACTGAATACTAAGTGTTACACTGTCATTCACTTTAAAAAGTAGCTGCAAGGAAGAAAATATGAAATTCAAGCAAACTGTAGTGTGCAAGGCAACATCCAATCAGTACCACTAAAGTTTTAATGATTTATTTCTAACAAGAGTTTACTCCTGTCATAATTGTACTGCTATTAAGTGATTGGTGAAAGTCTAGATTTATTTTTGTGTGCTTTAGGGATCAAGATGACATTTCTCAGCTTTGTTCCAGCATCACATCATGGCCACTGCCTCATGTGTGCACAGAGCACAATTTGAAGTGAAAGTATTCTTCTAGTCCAGGTAATCAAGAATGTAGTAATATTTTTATTATACAATCAAAGTCAAAGGTTTACCAAGTCACAGCCCAACTGTAAAGTGTACACACCTACGCAACATAACCCAAGCCCACTCACCAGCCTATACTCTCAGTTCTTGAATATCTTTTCTAAATGCCTTTATTTTCATCTCTATTGTGATACCTCCAATAAATAAGACAGAATTTAATGGTTATTATTCTTGGTAGGTTATAGGAAAGCTATGTCTACATTCCAATCAAATATCTAATGAATAATGACTAGATAGTAGATTGCTATAACTATACACTAAATAAAATCATTCATACATGATGAGGCTATTGAGCTATATAAGAATAAAAGTACCTCTGAAAAACCTTTTATTCTACTATACTTCCTTACTATACTACTGAATTGAAGCTGATAATCTTACATGTAAAATTAAATTACACTTGATTTCTATTCTTAAGGTTTTTTTGTTGTTTGTTTGTTTTTTTTTTTTTTTGTTTTTTTTTTTTGTGTTTTTTTTTTTTGATTTTTATATTATATGGAAACTTATTTGGGCATGTCAGTACAATTACCAGAATATTCTAACATCACTACCCAGAACATATATTGCTTGTGCATCATAATGTGCATGCATTCGGTAAAGTTAACAGAAACCTATTCTATAAAAGAAACTATAATAGCCCGAGGGTTGAAATACACATCTGTCCTCTGTTTACATTTAATGTGCCATATATCGTCTCTCATTTATAACATTGATGGAAGGTGTAAAATGAAGTACAGTTCTTTAGACAGTTTGTTCCTCTGGTTAGGTTTTGTGCTAAGTTAGGTAATTGAGCATTTAGAAAAAAGGGAATATGGAAAATTCATATAGTGAATAGCATCATTACAATATGATCAGAAAAAAAGTCCTTTAAATAATTACATGAAAACCAAAAATGGATCTTAAATTACTTTCCAAGGCCCATTTAGAGTTCTGTTTGTTTGCCTTTCCTGTTAACACACAACTCTTAGAAATGTAGAGTACATAACAGGTTGCAGAAGGAATTAGTTCTGGTTTGGGAGTTCTGCTTTGGCCCAGTATTTTTCATGAAACCAAGTCTAGTGAAACAAATGTTGATGAAGCTGCCAATTGTCTCTGCCCCAGTAGGAACACCTGGAAAACATCAACAGAGTAGACTGAAATATTTGATGCTGTGATTATTATTTTTTCTTGCCTGTAGTATGAACAGAGTGAAAGACAATTTAGTTTGTCTTATTTTACATCGTGATATGATTCAATTGGTAAAACTTGTATTGATGATTATAACCAGAGATATTTCAGAGCAGTGTTTTTTTTTCCTTTAATACTTGGCAGAGTGGGGACCTGAAAACATGCTTTGATGTTTCAGAAGAAGCAGTGTAGAACAGAACGAAGCAGAATACATCAACAAGGGAGTTATCCATCGTCTCCTGTCCATCAATGATTAATGGCTAAAGTGGTTCCATTTTCAGGGTAGAGAACATAGCAATCTTGCATTTGAGCGTTTTGTCCCTTTCTACCAAGCCCTTTAACAGCCACCCTCTCCCAGTCACATTGTGCTATTTCAACAAGCACCTTGCCTACTCACCCCGTCTCCCCCTGAGCTTCCTCCTCAGCTCCTGTCAGCTGCTTGGGTTCCTATGCATTCATCGTGCAACCAGCTATTTTTGTTGAGCATGTTTCTGTCAACCTTACTCATCTTTAAATTGTTCCTACTACACAGTTTAACAAAGGGCTAAACCTAAACTATAAAGAGAGTTTAAAAACTAAATAAAGGGAAATAAGATAAATATGCTTATCTTAAATTATTCTAAACACAATAAGGCATCTGAAGGTAGACTTACTTCTGGTTCAAACTAAAATGTGATTTAATTGTGGTTGAGCTGAAGAGTTTTTCCTTAATATATTATTATCAGAATCATTTGCATCTAGCTTTTATAAATTGCTCAGACTGGTGTCTTAACAGGTGTTACTTTGCCTTTAAAGAAATATATAGTTTTTTTGGTCTAAAAATGTCACAAGATTTCATTATTATAAAATCTGCAGCACAGTATCAGAAAGCATGATAGAACTATCTGTTCTCTGGCTCCCCACATGGTCTGACACCGAACCAGGGATGGTCGTAACCATACTGTAGAGCTGATGCTTAGATATCTGCCAGTCAAAATATATTGTAGGAAATATTGTAATATTGTAGGAAATAATGGTAATATTTCTTCAACCTATGCAATTTGTTCAGTTCAGCCCTCTAATCTTACCTTTTTAAACTTGTCAGCTATTGTATGAATACTGTTACTTTTACGTCTAGTCTGTGACATAGCTTGAAGTGTCAAAAACAACAAACACACGTAATTCAGCAACATTTACAGGCGAAGCTCAAAAAATGACAGTTTTGTCCACAACTTCATTAATTTGTATAATTCAACTTAAAAAGGTAAACTAATATATTGTATAGACTCATTACATGCAAAATGAGATATTTCAAGCATTTATTTGTTCTAATTTTGATGATTATGGCCTATGAAAACCAAAAAATCAAAATCTCAGAAAATTTGAATATTACATGAAATCAATTTAAAAAAAAAAGGATTTTATACACCATCATGACCATCATGCATATGAACTGAGTACTTGGTTTGAGCCCTTTTGCATGAATTCCTGCCTCAATGCAGCACGGCATGGATGTTTTCAGCCTGTGGCTCTGCTGGGGTGTAATGGAAGACCAGGATGCTTCAATAGCGGCCTTCAACTCTTCTGCATTGTTCGGTCTCATGTGTCTTTCTATTGGCAACGCCCTGATTTTCTATGAGGTTAAGGTCTGAAGAGTTTGCTGGCCAATCAGCGCTTCTGTCGTTGTTTTGTTCAGGAGCAGCTTGACAAGAGAAATACAACATTTGAAGTCCCTGTCCAGGATCTGTCTATGTGGTGGCTCTCGAAGCACTAACTTCAGCCTCAGTCAACTCCTTGTGAAGCTCCCCCATGTTTTTGAAAGGCCTTTTCCTGACAATCCTCTCCAGGCTGCGCTCATCCCTGCTGGTTGTTCCACCTTTTTCTTCCACACTTTTTCCCTCCACTTAACTTTTTATTGATGTCCTTTGATGCAGCACTTTGAGAGCATCCAACTTTTTTTGTAATTACCTTTTGAGGCTTTCCTTCCTCTTGGAGGGTGTCAATGATGGTTTTCTGCACAATTGTCTGGTCAACAACCTTCCCCGTGATTGTGAATTCTACTGAAATAAACTAAGAGACCTTTTAAATGTTTAGGAGTCCTTTGCAGGTGTTTAGGATTAATAAGCTGATTAGAGTGTGGTACTTAGAGGCAACAACTTTGAAGTTTGTCACACTATTCTAATTTTCTGAGATTTTGACTTTTGGGTTTTCATTAACTGTAAGCTATAATAATCTAAATTAATACAAAAGAGTGTTTGAAATATCTCACATTGCATATAATAAGCCAATATAATTAGTTTACATTTTTAAGTTGAATTACTAAAATAAATACGTTTTGCACGATATTCTAATTTTTTTGAGTTTCATCTGTAAAACTTTGATAGTTTTGTTCCTTTTAAAGAACCTTCTCCTCCCACTTCATTTATATAATATATTGCAGTGATAATTGCACTTTCTCAGTTTTCAAATTCAAGATTGTTTGCAGAAATTGTGGGAAGAGGCTACGTTTGGCATATTTAACAGGCAGAGAATAAGAGAGTAATGGAAATAATCTTGTACTTTTGCATGTAAGGAAAAACATTAGTTTTGAATAAAAGTATATCGTAAGTGTATCAAAGCAGCAACCTGAGAAAAAGCTTTATCAACTAAAGAACTGACATTTAATTAGTACTAAAATGTACACACAAAATATTAGGTGTTAAACTTTAAAAGAAAAAGCCAACTACAAATGACTTCTTCATGTAAGATTCTCCTTCATACACCACAGCCTACATGTTTCCATAAAATCATTAACGCAAAGATAAGACTATATATATATATATATATATATATATATATATATATATATATATATATATATATGTGTGTGTGTGTGTGTGTGTGTATTCTATATAACATCATCCTTTAGGAAGTATGTTTGTTTGTTTGTAAGGAGGCAGTCAACTATTGTGACTCAAAACTGCTATACTTATACCCACTGCCACAAATCCTTTATCTAAAAAAAACACTGATCTTGCAGACAGATGTCTTACATCTGTGAAATACAGCTTATGCAGGCATATTGTGCAGCATCTGATAAGTCTTTATTTGTTTTGGGAGGGGGTAACTGTAATTTGCTTAATTTTTTTATTAATGTTTTTGTTGCTTCTAAATTTGCATTTGTTTGTTTATTGGCTCGTGTTTAAAGGGAATTCAAGCAAGCATTTGTGCCGGAACATGGGAATAAGACTTGGCTCCTTTGAAAATGTAAAAATGCTTCCAAAAATTACTGTTACAGCAAAATACTGAGAAGTGAGCTTCAGGTAAATGTATTCCAACTGGCACCAGCATCTTAGTGCCCCTTTTATTATCACCTCACTCTCTATGATTGTTAAAGACAACTCAGCAATAGTTTTAATATCATGTTGTTGTTTGTAATGTTGAGTTAATTTATTTCGGTTTGTTTTAATCCTGTTTGACCATAAGAGAAACAACCCCTCTCACTTTCACTTCCACATACTTCAATGTCAAATTCAAATTCTATTTCAGTGATTTCCTGTTGGTCTTTGACTTTCATTGGGAATATTTGTGTATGGAAGATTGCAAAAGCATCACAATCATTAATGCATTAATGTTCTAACCCACATCTTTGTTTATATGCAATACAAATATATATATATATATATATATATATATATATATACATATATGTATGTATGTGTGTGTTAAGTATAAATAAAACCCATCTCTTTCATTTTGTTTCTTCTGGGCATTCCCCCCCAATGTATTATGTCAGCTTCTGTTGGGTTCAGGGACTCTTACTCTCATCCATGCACATCCAGTATGGCAGACATCAATAACCCACAAACCAATTTTAATATTATCTTATTTCTTCCAGAAAAGTAACTGATTCACGAATTGTCCCAAATATGAAACCTTTAGTGAAAATATGAGCTGGCTGTTTTTATGCTTTATTATGTGTTCATTCTGCAGCAAGTGCTGAGAATGACTTTTCTCTGTAATTGCAGAGGGACATGCAATGGTCCTTGAAGATATTGTCTACCTATAACTTCCCCCTTTATGGTTTATTTCATTTGGTTTTATTAAAGTGAGCTAATAAAGAAACTTCAATTTCAAGTCAATATTTTGAATTGCTAAAGAGCAAGATGAAGTGAACTTTGATGAATCTAGAATACTGAAATTAATTCATAGTTAAGCTATTATACAAATATATGTTCACAAAAACATTCCAATTAAAGTTGCTTCTTAGACATTGTTTTATTATGAACTTGCATCAAGTCCCCAAATACCTGAAGATCAGCAAATGCAATGCAACAACTTGTATTCTGTGTCATTGGACTTTGCCACATAGCATGTGGAATGCAGTGGAAGCCCTGAGAACTGTTATTTCCCTGAGGTGTGCTGAGGTTATTTCCTCAACTGCAACAGATTAGTATCTTGGTGACTCTCCATGCAGCACAGTGGGCCACAGTGGGAGGAATGGTGAAGCAGAGGGTGAGGCAATGCCAATCCAACAGTGCACTAAATTCTTAGAGCAAGGAAAGAGAGCATCTTGTGTATAAAACCATGTGTCTGTGTGGTATAGCTTATGTGAATCTATCTGATAGTATTCCATGATTTTCTAGTAACATATTTAGATAAAGTAAAATACAGTAAATATCTCACAGATCCCCATGCAAACAAATATTTTTTTTGACTTTTCCTGTTGTCATATGAGCTTTGTTTAAAAAAAAAAAAAAAAAAAGGAAACAAAGACATGCTAAGAAGTATTCAATTACCACAGGCCAATTAAACATAAATAAATAAATAACAAATGAATAATTCTTACTTTCAGTCTCTATAAAACATGCAATTAAGAACCCTTACCAAGGAGTTTTTTGCTGCAGCTATATAAGTGCAGCAAGGTTTTCTTTTTATTTTCTTTTGCAGTAACTGAGTGATTATATGCACTATGAAGTCACGATGAGCCATTGGAAAACTCTAGAATCAATTTATTTTAAATAGTAAAATGATAAAACACTGTTGTAAAACAACTGCAGAAACCTCTATGATTTAGATATATCATCATAATTCATCACTGTTTCTAACACAGCATACAGTAAATTTAGAGGCATTTTGCAGACATATGCATTCAAAGCAGTTCACACAACTCAACAATTCAAATTTCTCTATTTGCAAAGAAATGGTTCATGTCATTCCATTCCTGCCAGTGTTCAAGCAGTGCTTGGTACAAAACACGGGGTCAGCATATGCAAAGAGCTGTATGATAAGTTTGCTCCAGTCTGTATTTATACTGCATGGAAACGTTGATATTGTCAGAATTTCCACCTTATTTCTGGATAATTAACAGGACCACCTTTAGTTCATATTCCAAGCTCTGCCTCATGAAACTAATATTAGGTGAATTACATAAATGGAAAAAAAAAAAATGTTAGCATCATTTCTTCACCAAAATTGGTGCTTAGTTGCATCGTTTTTTATCTGTCAGCTCAATCACTGAAAAGCTACCAAACCAAATTTTATCAACCCAGAAATGAAGCACTACAAAAGACAACCCATTCTTTTTTGGTGCAGACCTAGATCACTTTCTTTAGAATTGTATAGCAAGGCAGTGGCCTTGGATACATTTACTGCCTCTATAGTTCCATTCAAAACAATATAATAGATATTTCTGCGTGAATCGGGTATTATCCTATATGTTACACATGTTGCTCTTAAGCCAAAGCAACAGAAACTGACACAAAAATCTGTAAAAAAATAAGGGTTTTATTTGAATGAGTTGTGAGCTAATCTCTAGGGAATGAAGACTGAAAGTACATGACAAGCACATGCGCAGCCGAAACGCTCACACTTCCAGTGTAAGGCCAGTGTAGATGCAGTGAGGTGTAACCACATTGAACTGTAAATGGTCTCCATCTGGGCTATAGTGATGGATGGGCAATGCAATGACTAGTGGATATCAATCCTATAGCACCCACATTTGACTTCCAATGAGCAGAACTTAGCTTCATTCCCAACATTTGCATCATGGTTTCAGTTTTTGCTTAATATGTAAAAATATCATCATATGTCATTAATGTTTTTTTGGGGGTTTTTTTTTTTTGGAAGCAATTTCAATTTTAGTCTTATGCAAATTGTTTTGGATGAGTTTTGGATAAACACCATGCTGAGGAAGCAGTGCAGACAGCTGGATTTTTCAACTTCAGGTATTTTTTTCATTCTTTTACATGTTAGAGTCAGTTTAAATTGGTTTTGAAAGAGTTTTGCTTCAGGCTGTAATATAATATCAATTGCATTTAATTTTTAGTCATAATCATGTTTACTTTTTGTTCACTGTTTCGTGTATTTCATTCTCATTTACATGTGTTGGCTGGTTAGTTTTCTTATTAATAGGAAATTTCTATTTCACAGCTTTAAATAAGAAATATATTGGCCTATGCGAGTAATTAAAGAAATATTGATTAAATGACATAATGGCTTAGTGTGTGCGTGTGAGAAATACTGATTAGCAACTAAATAGATGTAGGTATACTTTTTAAAACTTTAATTTGAAACACATTTCCACCCACTAAAATGCTGAAGGCTATGGATGGTCACTTCTAAGTGGAAAATGTATTTGAATATGTACTCATTGTCATATTCCTTAGCACATTACTTTTACTGTCTTACGCTTTTGGATTTTAATTTCCAGCAGAACTGAACTGAATTAGCCTCCTAAAGTACTCTTTTTGGATTTTATTTCAGAGATATAAAGGTTTTAAAAAATAGAACCTCCTAATTTTTTCTTTAGTCAAAATCTGCAATACGGACCTGTTCCCAGGCTACATCTAGCTTGCTAATTCATGACCATC
Organism: Melanotaenia boesemani; assembly: GCF_017639745.1. NCBI lineage: Eukaryota > Metazoa > Chordata > Actinopteri > Atheriniformes > Melanotaeniidae > Melanotaenia > Melanotaenia boesemani. Next base: position 15,025,309 of record NC_055682.1, on the reverse strand, counting down.
AAGTTTCCATCTCTCAGTTAAAATATCCTGACTAAAACTGGTGTGCTACTGATTGCAGTCCATCTGTTATTTTATCCACAATTCTTTCCAATAGATTTATTTTGTTTGTTTGTCTATTTTTTAAACAATCTTCTGTTCAAAGCTTAAGGGCTATTTTTAAAGTTGTGCATAGACAAAAAAAAAAAAAAAAAAAAACAGATAACTGACTTTTTCAGCTTTTAAACTGTTATGTTTCCTTAATTCAGATGAAAACCACAACCTATGCAAACGTCTCACTGCATTCCTTTATTATTAAAAGATAATTAACAACTTTTTTTTATTAACAGAAAGGAGACCATGCTCCAGAGGTTATTGATTTGTTTACTTCATCAGTTTAAAGTTCCATGTAGTTTAATAATTAGATGAATGAAATGTCCAACTGTAGTCTGTGTTATCTTAGAAGTTCTTATAATTCTGTATAATTAAAAGAAAGAGTAATACTTCTGATTAAAGCCTATTCTATTTTTTTATATGTTGTCTTTATTTGGCCATTTAACAAAATGTAAAAAAGATCAATTTACAAAACATTTTCTTGTATATTTACCTTTTATGTTGTACCAAAATTATGGTGGTGCAAAAGGTATCCACCAGGGGGCAGAAGACAAGCATTTCACTGTGTACAACAGATTTTGAGCAAGGTTGTTTTTTTTTATTTTTCTTGTTTTTAAACCATGAAGTGATGAAAAAGGTCTGAGAAACTGTCTAATATGTATGTATATATATATATATATATATATATATATATATATATATATATATATATATATATATATATATATATATGGCACTAAAGGCATGTGGCATTAAACAAAGCTCAGTGGAAAGATCACCCATTGTCAAGGTCCATATTGAAAATGCTGCACTTTGTGGGATTATTTTCAATACATTTTGAAAATCAATTTAAAACATACCTCTCAAGTATCTTTCAGATATTTTTTTCCTACGTAAAAACACTTATACTATAAGTGAGAAAAACTATGTGGGTTTTCTTTTGTCTGACAGTAGGTTATTCAGAACTTGTTCATCTGAGCCCACTGATTTAATATACTGTATTAAAGCTGATCACAGTAGGAAACACATTTCTCATAGATGGAACATAAAATCATTACCCAGCCAAGAAGCAGGTCAATGATCAAAGACCACTGCTGTCATCGTTAATAGTTTGCTGACAGGTAAACAACAGCAACAAAACAGAATTGACTATGTGCAAGAATGTTATGTAATATTAAAAAGTAGGAAACATTTACGATCAGAAGGCGTTTGACATATATCTGAGGAATTTAAATGTGTTTTTCTCCAACTCTCTCTCTTTTTTTTTTTTTTTTTTTTTTGCATTACATGACTAAATCATGCATTTTACATCTTAGATATACGTTTTTTTGACCGGGCTATACATTCACAGCTCACTGCTGTCTAGTGCATCTAGAGATGGGTCAACTGCAGAACCAAATTTCTTAATCGGTATTGATAAATTATTATTATTATTATTATTATTATTATTATTATTATTAGTAGTAGTAGTAGTAGTAGTAGTAGTAGTAGTACTTTCCAGTAACTAATGGTATGTTACAGATTCTTTATTTTACAATGTTGCTGATCCTCATTAGAATCAACTGTGTCTGCATTTGAGCTGCTAAAATCTTTTGATATAATTAGATATTATGTGTAATTACTAAATTTATCTGCATTAAATGATATGATTCAGAAGACTTTTTTTTTTCTGTTAGATGACAGGATTAGCACAAGTATGTTTATTTTACTGCTTATTTAGAAGGTTTCTAATTAAGTAATCAATATTCATTAGTAATCTTTTTTTGTCATTTATAATGTTTCTAAACAAATCAAATCAAGCTTTATTTACAAAGCACTTATCAGGCAAAAAGCAACAAAATGTGTCTAGCTTGATTTCCACTGTCAGAGATCAACATATCATCTCACCTAGAGGAGACACTTGCTGCTTTAGATTAAAAAGTCCCCTTTTTTACTTATTTTTCTGTGCAGTCACTTAGAAATATCGGCAGTCATGTGTTGCAGGTTTTGACCTTGTTGTTGTTGCTTACTTGGGCTTTCTCTGCTCCCTGTGTGAAGCCCTTCTGATTTTCTCACAGCAGTCCAAAAAACCAAAAACCTCTGGATGGATATGAAAAAGGAAAGGTGAACGCAACAAGCATCCACTACCTCGTTTCCTTGGTTACTGCGGGCGTCCGAATCGGCCCGACTTTACCCACACACACAACTTTACTTGACAGAGAGACAGTGACAATGTCCACAAATAATAAGGACATATGTAAACGAAATTATATAATAAAGAGTAGGAGAAAGATGGGGGGGGGGGTTCATTTTTAATTTTATTTATTTTAAATAATCTGCTGCCTGCAGATCTACTTAAATAAATTAGTGTTGAAAAATTACTTTATGTTTAAGTTTGTCGTATATTTCATACAGCACTGTTTTTAAGTTAATGGGGGAATTTTTAAGAATGTTCTTTACCACAAGTAACTCAAATGTTAGTTTTAACAGAGTTCCTTTTTAAAATGAAGTAACTAGTAACTGTAAGTAGTTACTTGTTTTAGTAACTAGCACAACACTGGTGGTTATAGGGGTGGTCTTTGGTCTGGAGAATACGAGTTCAAGTCAGTGGTGTGCCAACAGAGTTGAACCACTCTGAGTCCCTGAAGTCCCTTAACCCCCAACTGCATTTAACTGATATGTAAAAAGCAAAAACGAATTACCCAGTGGGTCACACGGGGATGTGGTGGTTGGCACCACAGCCTCACAGCAAGATAAAACCTTATCTGCACTTTATATTTTAAAAAGAGAAAAGTCTTGAAGCTAATTTAGACTAAAAGGAAAACAATGAAAGTGATCAGAACCAAGGCAGCATCAAATTTCCATTTTGTGTTGGACTCATTTCTGTTTAATTTAAAATATCCTGTCCATCATGATGCCATCAACTAAAGTTACAACCAATATTTCCTAAAGGACTTGCTGGTGAGCTCCACTACACCTGCACATGGCCCAGCCGTGTGCAGCTTTATTTATTTGCCAAGACAGTGAGCCAGTAGGCCTACACAGTACTCACTGAATGCAACTGCCAACTGTGACTACATCTGCTAAGCTGGAGTGTGTATGAAATCATTCTCACTAACAGTTTACTCACAGCGTTTGTATTTATGTAGCGGTGGCTGCTCCACCCTCAGCAGGCTAGCTGGCATCGACCTTCGGGCGATGCACTTGATCTTTGTGCGCGCCTCACCTCTTAATGATAAAATGAGAAAAACTGGGTCGGAGATGTACATTCCCACCAGAAATAGTGGGAAGTTAACATCTTTAGCTGAGCACCAAGAATTCCAACTGGGAAATCATCTCTAAATAAATCAAATGAGTTTCACAAATAGGTGAGGAGCCTATGGGAGGCCCACGTTTGCTCCTGGGAGGAGTGAACAAGTCTGGATGATTAACTGAGAAATGAATGACCTGCTCATGTATCCACTAGAAACCTACTTGAGCAATCAAATCACTCTAAATTAAATGATATTTGGTTTGTGGAGTCCTTTATAGAAAAAGATGCTGTTTTTTATTTGTATTGTATAAGTATTTATTTTTATTTTTTAATTTTTTCAGGTAGTGAGTGTGAAATATCTTCATTTACCTAACCAGTTTTGGAGGACAAAATATATATTTTGAACTGTTTGTCACACATAGTAAAGGGAACTTTAAATGAAAAACAAAACTGATTGTATTTAAGAGAGAACCCAGTTTCCACTGAACTGAATGAAAGTTAGCATTCTGCAGCTGAGTGAAAATGTGCACAACGGTGCTTGAACACAACTTGCACAAGAGAGAATTACACGAATAAGAGATTAAGGACAAAAATCTAAAAAAAAAAAGTGTGCTTTCATTGAAAGGGAACAGTAGTAAAGGGAAATATTAAAACTCACCAGAGTTGGGGTCAGAGTTGCCATCAGCTTCGGTCCTTTTATCAGGGGAGGCCTGCTCGTAGAAGTCGTCCTGCGCCTGCACCAGAGGGAGAGGTTGTGTGAGGAGGGAGCCACTGCCAACAGGCTCGTGGTCCCCCAGACCGCTGTCACTGCAGCTCTCCTGAGAGCCATCCGGCAGGTGAAACGTGACGCGCCGCTGTGACTAGAACCAAGAGCACAAAACAGAGCCTCTGATGTTAGTGCTCTGCTCTGCCCCCTCAAAATGTTTCTTTTCACAGTATTATTTTACACTGAGCTGAACACGCTCATGCATGCTGCTTTGCACACTGAGCACCGATCAGTACTGCAGTGTGAATAAATTTTGCCCGAATGCTGTAAAATATAGCATAAGTCATCTTTGCCGACTGCAAATGATTACTGAATTAAAGTTCTTTTTTGACCAGCGCCGGATATTGATGGGAAAAGGAGTCTAAACATTGGGAATACAGTCACGTTTCACTGCACAATGACAACCAATAACAACATGCAAATACACACCATGCACTGTTACAAAAAATTAATCAAGGTGAAAAGTGGAAAGTTACGACTCTTTCATAAATGTATAACATAATTAATGTGTGGTATAATTAATAAAGGCTATGTATCTATGTATCCCTGGCTGCCTATGATCATGAGTGTCAGTCAGGTCTCCTGCAGGGACATTTTACAGCCTGTATCCTTTAGCTTGTGTTGTCAATTAGTTTTGGCAAAGTCAAAGTGGCCTGCAGAGTTAGCAGAAGTCGCCAACAGGGTGTCCTTCTTCCCACATTCTGTACTATTACTGAGGAGGGGAATTTTAAAATGCACAAGTGTTCATTGGAAACATCTTACGCCCCGTCTGTCAGAGTCACATGCAGACAGACATGCGCATACACAAGCCCACCATCCTTAAAGCCATCCTGATTGAATTTCCAATTGTTAATTCCGGGTGTCTTTTCTTCATGCTCTAATGACATTTTCCTCAGGCTTTTTCATAAGTCCAGACACAAGCCTCCAGCTAACCTTTCGTAAGCATAGAGAGGTCCCTGCCACATCCTTGGTGATGACAGACAGAGGCGGGTTTTACAGTAATTATTGGCAAAAGCAAAGGTCAACCAATCTGCAGTCTAATGCAAATGACCTCATTATATATTTTAGAACTGTTCCAAAAGCATGCAACATTCAATTAAACAAAAAAGGAGAGTAGCGAAAAGAAAAAGGGGGGTGGTGAGGGAGACGGGGGTCGGGGTATTTGCAAGCAGAATAAAAGAAATGGGGACTTTGCTGCATTGTGTGATAGATAGATAGATAGATAGATAGATAGATAGATAGATAGATAGATAGATAGATAGATAGATAGATAGATAGATAGATAGATAGATAGATACTGCTTTATACTGTAGTTGCTGATTAAAAACAGAACAATCGAATAAATGTAATGGTCTTGTAAAACAGTAGGAATCTGGATAAATGTCACTGTTAGCAATTATGAAGAGGTAGATGAACAGATGTGGCATTTCGAATAAAGATGACATACCGAGCATGACATACCGAGCAGGGGGAAAAAAAATCTTTAAAGAAGCTCCTATTTTGTTTGTTTGTGTGCAGCTTATTCTCATTAGGCAATCCAGAAAAAAGAAAAAAACGCTTCACATGAAGTGAGGTATGCTATGTGTGTGTGAACCCAGAGAAAGTGAAGGGCTAGGGAAGCCTTAAAGATGATGTTTAGTGTATCTCCATTTAATTAACTGTAGCTGAATATGTTTCTCTTTGTGATGATGCCAAAGACATTGGCCTTAGGCAAGTTAGCCATCTGTTTGCTGCCCTGAAAGTGTCAAACTCCAATACTGGTAGCTTCTCTACCACCTCATGTCAGAGCTGAGGAAGCAGTCAATGAAAGTAGCATTCCCCCAAGATAACTGTGTTGCATTTTTAACAAAATAACATTGAATTATCAAGATATCCACAAGAATATAAGAATCAGATCTACCCATAGTCTGAATGTATAGACGGTGTTGGTGAGTTATGATCCTGTTGCTTAAAGTCAAGGGGAGAAACCAGCACTATTTTTCCTCAATTAATAAACACTTTATGTTGAAAAATGTGATTTAAAAGTCAGCTCTGTCTCAAAATTAAAAGAAATCTTTTATTGAAAAGATAATTCACGTATGATTTTCACTTCCAACACAGAAGAAATTACTAACTATTGATTGGGTTCAGGGTTTTAGTGTGCGATGTCAAACACTGCTGGACTGGAAGGGAATGAGTGAGAATTTTTTGGCTGGTCCATGTGAAGAAAGCAGAGAGGTTCAATATAAGAAAAAAAAAAAAAACTTAATAAAAATGCTTAACTAAAACCTGTGTATTTTCAAGCAAAATAATTAAGGCTGTAGCTCCACTATCCATAAAGTTTTAGCATGCACTGTCTATTCCTGTTTGTGCATGTGGTTATTACTGGGTTTAAGCATGTTTGAACATATTTGTATTTCTCTGTTGCTGACAGTCACTCATGGTAATATTAGCATAAGACCGGCTTAAACTATCCCTGCTGCCAGTTTACAAGATATTATGGATTATCACGCCTGCTAACCCTTATTATCCGCTTGTTTTTATAATTTTCCTGACCAAACACACTCATTTTAACAAACACAAAACAAACTGCAGCACAGCTGCTTGAAGGTTTAAATTCCAGCACGCCTGCAAATTATCAAGAAAGGAGCTGGCCTCTGGGTCTTCAGTGAAAGTATAATATTTTGTAAAAAGAAAATAACATCTGACAGATGTGTCTTGAAAGTTTGTTATAATGAAGGTTTGTGCTCTGTACAATAAATACAAAATTCAAAGTCTTATCTAGGGTCCAAAATGGATTAGCAGCTGTGTATAATTATGAAAAAAATCATAAATATAAAAGAGGTAAATAATATCATGCTAATACCATGATCATAGCAAATATGCAAACTAAAAGCTTACTATTAAAATACTGCAATCACAGAACTGTTATTTTAAGTGTGTAAAGCATTATTATGTGCCACCCATAAAATCACTGATATAGCAACTAATATAGTGTGTATATATGTAGTTAAAAAAATAATAATAAAAAAAAAAACATGGGATCTGTGATGCCCTTTGTGTTAAAATCAGAATAATTACTGAGAAAAAAGTGACTGATAGCATCAAGAACAGATAAAAATTTGGTTTAATGTGACAAAAAAACAAATAGGGAGTAGGCTTATGACTAGGAGCACATGCTCTCTTCCAGCCTCACTGTATTTCCCCTCCTCAGTCTGGCCATATGGAGCTCAGTGTGCAGGTTTAATACAACTTCTGTGTTGCACTGTGTTCCAAATTAACACAATACACCATTGCATTTCTATCAGGCAGACATTTAATGAGAAGAAGCACACAGGTGGACATAGTGCACTCATGCACACACCACATACACTCACAAAATAATGCAATCTTCTCACCGCTGCAAATAATCTTATCTAACAGCAGTCTGACACCTCCGGTGAGCGAACACTTCCCACAAGTTTGTTCTCACAATCAGACCACTGAGCGAGATCAGTCAACCAGGAAGCAAAACTCACCAGAAGATCTCTTTTCCCTCTCTGCCCTGATCTCCCACCGTTGCCTTAGAGACCAACAGTGCTGTGCCATCTGCTGGTCATCTTTGAAACTACATGTTCTTCATTTAATGGCTACGAACGTCATTGTCTTCTCTGCTCCACTGGTAGTGTGCATTGATTTTTGTGTCCTACACCTTTACATTATTGCTGAATTTGTGAAATAACAATATGGAAAAGTTCAGTTTTATTTGACACTAACCTTTAAATAAAGCATCATGCATCCTTCCTTTTATATGGTGCTGTGGTTTTTAAAAGTGCATTCAGGTATTAGACTCTGTTCTTCACAGTTTTCATCTAATCCTGACAAGCTGTACGCTTCCATAAAACATCAAATCTAGTGACACATTAGCAGCTGATAAACACGGCTTCCTGTCAGCATAACAGTCAGATTTCCTTTGGGCTCATCCATAAAATGCCTCAGTCAGGCAAGGCTCTATTTTGATGACATAAACAGTCAAAAACTACATTTTTGAACCGTTAAAAAAAGATGAAAGACATGAAGATAAAAAGAGTTCCCAAATGCATTTCTGTAAGTTACACTCAAATCAAAAAGGACATTCAAATCACAATCTCCCTTTCTTTGATTTTGACTCTAATATAGACTTAGTCTGCTCATGCCACCTCTCCAGAGTCTAAGTCCTCTACCCCCTGTGTTTCATCATTAAAACATAGCAAGGCAGTTCTCAGAAACATCTGAATTCTGCCAGTCTGATCAGTCACTCCCTCACCCTGGCTCAGCACAAATACACAAATGCAAACTCACACAGACAAACACAAAGAAACATAAATCTAAGTCATATCTGACCTATTTCCCAAATTACAAGCTTGGAAGAAGGACCATGTAGTGTGTGTGTGTTTGTTTTAGTGTGTTACGTCTAATAATGGTGTGCTCCATATCTTTTTTTTTTCTACAGAACACTGGCTTAGCATGTGATTATTTGCACATTTTGACTCTTTCTGGGTGAAGTGATCTAATGCAGATTTATGGATGTAGTATAAATATTGCACATTTGTTTGTATATTCATTAACTGTCTAATACACATCAGAGACACCACCCCTCACTTAAAAAAAAACACGCAGATACACAATAACATAAATCTGTTTCTAGTCATTCAGTAAGTTTGTCACCAGAGTCTCAGTCTCACCTGTTATCTTTCACAGATGACAGGTGCTGTGACAAACCCCATCTTGCCAGTGCCCTCAAAGCCCAATTTGTTTTCTTTTCATCTTTCTACAACCCCCTAATGAACCACACATCATTCCACTTTTCTCTATTAGCATAAACACCACAGCCACTTGTTATGTGCTTGTTAAAATAGCGCTTGTGTTTTTTTGTCTAATTTGCACTGGGCATGCCAGAGATTTTAAATCTATAATATTTATATCACAAAAAGATGTGAACTAAACAGTAGCAGCCTTTAAAGAAAAAGAATATCATATTTCTCTTTAAAATTCTTTGATGAAACAGTTGATATAAAATATAGCGCAAATATTTTCAAATGTATGTTTCGTGTTCATTATAGGCTTATTCTGGACACTGATTAAATACCTCAAAACTAGTCTCTACTCAAAAGTATTGCATATTTAAACATTTCTTTGATGAAAATATGCCCTTTGTGGCTGAAAACAACTTTGATGTAACTCCACACTTTAGTTTCAATTGGTATTCTTGAATGTGAATAAGCAAAAGGCACAATAAACCAACTTGTCTTTTCTGCTGTTAATATTATTTGGGGATAATTACTCTTTAGGACAACAAAATTCACTTTTTGGGCTTTCTTTCATTGTCATGTGGTGAGCAGTCTATTAGTCAGCTCCAGTAACCTCAAACTGCTCTGCCTGCTTGTGTCGGCTTTGGTCAATTCTATTAAGTGGTTGTTTTTTTTTTGTTTTTTTTTTTTTTGCAAATTAGTTATTTAGTGTGGAGGGAGATACACCAAGGTAGAGTCATACAGATAAGAAGCACAATGAACTCTGCACTACTGTTGCCTTCACATTCCAGGCCTTCTTGAGTTCTTGGCATTTTTCTAGTTTTATTGTGTTCCTTCTTCCTGATATTCCCATCATTCAAGATGGCTACATTGATCAACTTTCCTCTGCTGGTATGACTTGTTTATAACTATCACTTCAGCTATCTGTTGGTGGTATCTCTCATGCAGGGTTTTTCCCCCCATTATGTTTCCTCCAACTCCTTGTCCAGTGACCACTGCATGAGGCTTTTACTAAGTGTTGAATCTTTTGGGGTCTCCCTAATGTATTTGTTGAGCTTAGATGTTTCATCTTGGATAGTGGCTCTGATTCTCACTAGTCCCCTGCCTTTGGGCGTAGCGTGTAGCCTCTGTCAATAGCCCTGATCTTCTTGACCTTAAACTGACTTCTCAGGACTTGCCTTCATTGTTGCAGATTTTTGACTGTTGCTGTGTTCCTTGTTGCTTCTTCGTGGTTGCCATTTGCCTGTGGTATTCCAAGGTACTTTTAGCTCTCCTCAATATCTGCTATTCTGTCCTCTGGGAGTGCAATGCCATCTGCATGGACTACCTTCCATCTCTTTGCGACCATTTGGCCGCATGGCTTGAGTCTGAATGACATTCTGATGTCCCTGCTATAGATCCTGGTGGTTTGGATCAGTGAGTCAATGTCTCGCTCACTCTTAGCGTACAGCTTGATATCATCCATGTAGAGGAGGCGACTGATGGTGGCCCCATCCCTGAGTTGGTAGCCATAGCCTGTCTTGTTGATTAATTGGCTGAGGGGGTTAAGGGCTGTGCAGAAACTGAGTATCTTCAGTTTGCAAAAAAAGGCTCTTAGAGTTTTGCTGACCTTGTACACATTCAGGCATTCCAGGTATTTGGCCATTGAGTCATATCATTTCTGGTTATTGATTCAGGCAGTGCACAGGCTTGTCTGTCTGGTTTTTCAGTCATGGGCGACAGTTCCGTCAACCAGCACCTAGTGGTTGTGAAGTCTTCCATTTTTACAACAATGCCTTTCTATGGCTCTGTCATGTTCCCACTGATCTTAGTCGTAATGATGCCCTACGGGAGCTTCCATGATGCGGAGAGACGGGCTATCAGCCGATAGTTGGATGGGACTGTTCCCTTCTGGGTAACTTTCATTCAGGGATTGGTCCCATCCCTCATATATATATATATATATATATATATATATATATATATATATATATATATATAGAGAGAGAGAGAGAGAGAGAGAGAGAGAGAGAGAGAGAGAGAGAGATGTATTAGGGCACGTTTACGCACTATTTAACAATGTTCATCTTTTATTGTGCAACACAGTTTTTTTCTTTTTTTTTAAAACTTCTTGATGACTGGCCACATGCAGAGGCTTCCAGTCCATCTATTCCTCCTTGTCCAGAAGAGACGTTTTCTGTCCGGCACTTAAGAGAGAGGAAAAGAAACAATATTTCTCTTTGTCCTTCAAAACTTCTCACTGTCAAAAAAGACAATCGAAAAACTTTTTTTTTTTCAACCAAATGTGGTTTTATCCTGGTGGATATGAGTTTTGAGGAAAGACAGCAAAGTTTAGACATTTTATGACTATGTTTTACAAACATGAAGCATAAACTGTCCTTCTTTTGGTTCAGTAAAATCTTGGTCATAAGGAGATTAAATTTAGAGTTGTTCAATTTTTATCACTGTTGCATGGCACTACAGCCAACCAGGGAGGGGATTCATTGACTGATCAATAGCAGGCTAGACAGTGCAGTCTGCAAACACTTTCAAAATAAAGGAGCAGGTCATTTTAGCTGTATCTGACTTTCCCACACCTTATGATAGTTCATGCAAACATTATAGAGATGTAAATAAAAAGGCAGCCGCATGGTGCCTGGATTAATTAGTCCAAACACAGGTCCTGGATTTATGTGGATCGGCCTTGAGGTCCACCATGGAATGATGATATTCACCAAGCTGTTTCCTTGTTTGTAAAATGGAATGAACCCAGGTTTGTCTTTCTCTTTTGTGCAGTAGAGTGAACAGAAGGAGTTCTGTCAATTCAAGCAAAATCTTTGGACTCTTCATGCCTTAATCTGTCACGGACTGCTTTGAAAATGTCAAAATTCGCTCCAATATCATAACCAATCAAATTTCTTGAATAAAAGCGATCTGAGAGTGTGTTGGCTGCTGCCATCACTGCTGTGTGTCACGTACCCATGTGTTGGGTTTCATCTGGGTGATCATGAGTTTCACCTGTCGTTACTTATATGAGTTAGTAAGAGAGTAGAATAAGCTCTGATAATATAAAAGTCTACATTTTATGGCCTTATACTATAAGCCCGTTTAGCTAAAGCTTACATTGTCTGCTTTATAGGCCACAGGCTTAAGGAAGCCTGAAGAATTATTTCTTCTTCAGAATAGTTTTGCAAGTGCCTAAAGTCAGGCTTAAACTGCAGTTAACGGGCAGGGAGCTGGATGAGCTAACTAAGTCTGACATAACAATCTGCCTAGAGCTGAAAACATGAAATGCATACATTGGCTAAGCATGCATCCCTAATTTTTACATAGTAGTTCCATATATCTTACAGATGAACAAATATTCTTGCCTCCTTATGTTGAGTTTGCTCTGCATCAGTGGTGGTATGTGGGATTTCACATTTTACATTCTAATCTATAAAACAGAAAGAAAATCTTTAAACCAAACAGACTTCACCTGAACAGACTTCTTCAGACGGATGAAATTTCATCTATAATAAATGTCATCTAAAACCACCTGGGGCTAGATACGAGCATCTTAGACTCATCTACTCTTTTATCCTCTACTCTGCAGTGACCTCTTACCTTTTCTGATGAAGGTTTCACCAGCCTTACCCTTTATATCTCCCACTCCTGCCGCATCCTAATTTCAGTACGCTGTTAAATCAGCTGACTTGGTTGAGTGAGAACTGTGACACAGTTGTAGTTCAATGAGTTTCTTTCTGTGCCTTAAGCAGAGCTGAAGAAACCTGTGCAACTGCCACAGAGCATTAGCTACAAAGTTAACCACTACTGACTCACTCTTCGGTTCCACCCTCTGCCGACATCCACAACCATAAAATGAGAGACACAGCAATTCTTCTCTGTGTGTGTCTCCTGCATCAGGATGAAGGATTTGACACTCAGAGACAGTTAACTACAGAAGAGAGCTGGCTAGGCCCTGAGCACTGAATGGGGAAGCTTGATGTGTTTATGAGTTACAGTCCATGAGATCTTGGTGCTGCACTCAGCTGTAGACAGTGCACTGAAGTCATTCTTCTGCTGCACTACTGAGGACATTTGTTTATTTATTTATTTGCTATGAATGCTTCAGAGACATGTCTTTGTGATGCTAGTAAATAAAGCAATTACAAACTAATCAAAAATAAATAAAATACTTTAATATTGCAACAAAAACTATAGATTTATGTGTAAACATGCTAAATTAATGCATAATCAGTTTACTCTATGATTCATAATAACCTACAACCCTATTAGCTGTCATGAAATCCTATTTGTGATTTCATTACATCAAATAGGTACAGAAGCACACATTTGTTTAGTTGGATTTCTGTTTATCCTGTGAAAATAATAGCTATTTGCACAGCCATGATTATCCAGCTTTGAGAGATCAAGAGTAAATCGATGCAGCAGGGAGGTCTGGTTGACTTTGGCAATCGGTGATCTGAATTTCTCAATTTTTGGTAGGCGTTCACACCAGCATTGTACTGGAAATTGTACTTCTTTTGAGAACAGCAGAAAGCAAATTTTAAAATATAATCTGACATTTTATAATGTATTTATTCGTGTTTATAATATCATTGATAACATGTAAAGCTGATCCGACTCTGTAGATAATATAATCTTTGTCTCAATTTAGCATGTCCTGTCTATTTCCTCAGAATTACATTCATTAGCAAGTGTTGTGTCCTGAAATTAAAAGTCTTTGTTGAATTTTAAGCTGCACTAAACGAAGCAAAGGAAGGAATTTACTTATATTTTCTAATTCTTTTTACTTTTTATTCCTTCCAGAAGCAGTAGTATTCATGCTACATGATAATGGGAAGAAAAAGATAAGGGTGGTAATGTCTGAGGCTGAAGAGCCTTGGAGAGGACTTGGCAGCGCTACCAAATATAACTATCAACACCCTGCCCCTATAATATGTAAGTCATTGTGGTGCTACATGCACCTGCACAGAAGGCACACTGTAGCCTTACACAAACAAAATGTGCCAAAGGAAAAACTTTGGCTAACAGAATTTTTTATTTATTATTTGTATATTTTTTAAGGTTTCAGTGCATTTTTAGAACAATTTTCAATTTTATCTTTCAACAAGGTGCACTGGCTTTATCAGGCTGCTGATCATGGGCCAGAGTCTATTTCATACCATTTGCACAATCACCATTTCCCCCATGTTTTTAGACAGTGAGAGAAAGCTGGAGCCAGCCATAAAGGCTCAGGAAACACATGCAAACAGCAACCAGAAAGGCCCCCGCTGGCATTAAATTGAAACCCAGAAAAACCCAGAATTTTGTTGCTGTGAGGCAACTGACCACTAAAGTAATGTTTAATTGATTTATATATATATATATATATATATATATATATATATATGCACACTTATACCTACGAGTTCCTGATATGATGGCTAATCTGTATCCTAGCAGTATGGGGCCATTGTTCACTAATCAAAGAAGCTTCCTGCCAATCCCTATTGCTGAGCACTACCTTGGATTTGTAAAACATTAGGAACAAGCACCTGCCAGGAAATTACAAACTAACATTGTTTTTTATTGTTTTGTTTTTTGTTTGTTTTTTTTTTTCCTGAGGATAGTCACAGTAAGAGAATACAATTATGCCCATGCCTTAATAATTAATTTTATGGTCAATGATCTTACCAACAATAATTCTGAAGCAACTAATCATCTGGAAAATAAGGACCACCCGGACCTTTTTTCCATTTGTTTTGTTGCCAAGCAGCCAGCAATTTCCTTCCAACCTTCCCCAGTCAAAGCAAGGCGCTGGCATAATGCATCGTAGTGGATAGTGTGTCCCAGTGTATAATTTGTTTTTGTTTGTGATCGCTTGCCTGTTTGTATTTTAGCAAGAATGAAAAGAGGAACATTTGTGTATCTCTCTCTTTTCTGCATTTGTTTACTTTAATGGATAACCTTTCACGCAAAATGTACACCGATGCACGTCTTGATATATAATGCTAAATATCTCAAATTTGTTTCTCTCTTTTTTTTATTTCTTGTGAACAGGTATGCATTCTCTTGATTATTAGAGTGAGATAAACAACAGCCCAGAATCTGAACTAGAGTTGAAGGTTTTCCATCATGTACTCGTCAGTATTATATGTTTTGTGAGAAAAATAAAGAGGAATCTGATCTCAGCAACCCAAATCATTTATTGGCCTTTGCTGAGGTTTATAAACATCTCAACCAATGACGGCCAAACACTTCATATGGTTTTCCTCTTAATAAGTAGGAATTATTAACATGGAACTGGTATGGATATACTTATGGAGAAATACAAATATTTCAAAACATGAGGTTTTAGCCTGGTTTAAACAAATGTAAATTTTTGACAAATCTGATCACATTCTCTGGCAAAAGGACAAAAAATGAAGAGAGAAAATTGAACAGTGGTCATATAAAATTGGAAAAGGTCCTTCTCCCCAGAACTTACCACAGGTCATGTCTTCAGACGGGCAAATACAGCCCATAATTACGTGTAAAGAAAACACAAGCTATAGTGGTAGTGACAGAAGCTTCATATGCAGTTTAAAAAAGCACCATGAGTTTTTTTGTTTTGATAGTTGCATTGTGGTGTATTTTAGCCCCAATCCCAATTGTTTTCAATCCCTAAGTTTTGTTTTTAAATTATTAACTGAACACAACTAGGACAAGGAAATGCTGTTCTCATTTGTTGGTCTCAGTCTCACATGGTATAAAAGAGTATGGTTCAAGGCACTGCCTGTAGCTGTGCATTACACCCCTTTTTATTCCTCTTCCATGAAGACTTTGTGACTTTTTCTGTGAATAATTGTAGAATGGTGTCTACTTCAATGTGAAAAAAACACGAGTCTGGGGCTTTACAGGATGCAGTAATGAGTTGGATTTAAAGTTGAGCTGTGTAATTGTCTGACATTAAAACTTTCTGACTCGTTTCGATAGGATACTGACATTTATCATCTGTATTCCTGGAGCCATTCAGATGCAAGATGACATGGTCAGAGGAAGCAAGGAAAAGAAAAAAGTAACAGAGCAGGAAATAAAGCTAAAGTCAACATCAGACTGAATTTTACAGGCTGGAGAGACCTCAGAGAAGAGACAGGATGCACAACAGATACCAACTTGGCATTTGTTATGGGGGTTATGATCCATGTAATCAAATCAATAGGAGACTTTTGATAATATGAATCATTCATTATGTTTTACTCTATACTGTTTCAAATATATTCAAGGGTCTACTTTTAAAATATGATAAAAAAATCTGGAAATCTTCTAGCAATATCTATTTGAAACAAGCATTTCTCAGCTGAAATGAGAATAAACTATGAAGGAATAAAAAGATGGCTGATTCAGATTTTAATGGTGCAAATAGAATAAAGTTTTCACTCCAAACCAATGCAGGTGATCACAGTCAATCAAAAACCAGTGTGCATAAACCATTAAACAGATAACTGAGAACCTAATTGCAAGCCTATTGTCAAGCCAAAACAAGGGCAGAGTTTAGCATAATAAACATCCATTTATCACACTCCTACAACCACCACTTGTTTTAGATTGACCTAGACACGATGGTCTAGTGGCCTACAACTTAATCATGCCCAAAATTGTTTAAAACAGAACACTTTTACAAATGACCTGAACCACCAAAAAAGTCACTTATATTCCTAGAAATATCTATGAAAAGAGTTATTGTTTACATTGTCCTGTAAAATGTGCATCCAATCCTTAGTACTTTATTTTTGCCGTTGCAGAAGTCCTTGAGTGGAGTGGACAGTAAGTAACATTTTCTTTTCTAGTTTGATAGTGGGCTTTAAAATAAACAAAATTTTCCATGCAGCTTCAGTTTGCCACAGAGAAATTGTTGTGCCAGTTTAAGTGCATCCCCCTCAGATTGGATCTAACTGCACAGGATGGTCCAGTTCTAATGTGCAGTGGAAGGAATGTTGAGTTTTCTTAAACATAGAACCTGCAACAGCAGGGAAGTCTCATCTAGACATGGCCATGGCCTGTCTCAGTAACAAAAATGACTAACAGAACTGTGTGCTAGAGTTGCCCTTTAATCCTTAGACACCACTGCTACCCTGTATTAGCCATAACTGTTTGAAATGGATAAAACATGCACTGTGCTCTATCAGTGTCAATCTCACTAACTTCCTCTTGATCATGTTTCATTGCTCCATTTTGTTTTCTCCTTTGGTCACCTTTCTTTTTCACAGTGCATGTTTTGTTACTCACTCTGATGCTGCTTTTGCAGTCTAAGTACTTCCACCAACTGCCTGAGGCAGGATGCCCTGATTTCCCACAGTGAGAGTAAGGCTAGCTTGTGACGACCATGTATTTTATCACAGATGCTGAGGTTGTAGAGGTAGATTGTTGAAGCTTAACTGCTTATCTTTTCTGGCTTTTGGTGCTACTGACTAATCTATTCAACCTCTGTTAAATTATCTGCACATAGAGTTCATGTTATTTTATTTATTTATTTTTTTAAATAAAAATACCCATATACCAGTTTGTTACACAGTTAATTAGCACAAGGAAAAGCATGATTACATGATGAAATTAAGGAAATAAATTAATCTGGTAATGGCTTTGTGGATAAATATCTCATACATGTGATAAATTATGCAGAAAGTGTGAAAGAATACATCGTGGACCAGTGCAGAACTGCAACAACACACAGTGTCAGTGAAAGTGGGAGAATAAGGATGACAGATCATCTGTGTGCATCCTTGCTCCATCTACAGTATGAGGCCATCAAAAGCCCACAAGCTATTTTTGCCTACTTGTCAACATATCGGCTAGACAGGCAGACTTCTTGTCAGTCTCTCTTATTGTGAATTTCAGGTTAGAATAACACATGGCAAAAGCAAAGTTACACTTTCAATTTTTAACCACTGCCTCAATATAATGAATTTTCTTTTCTGGAAAAAGGTCGCCGGTTCGAATCTCGGCTGGGGGGAGGTTCGAACCTTGAGGGTGGTGGCCTTTCTCTGTGGAGTTTGCATGTTCTCCCCGTGTATGCGTGGGTTCTCTCCTGGTTCTCCGGCTTCCTCCCACCGTCCAAAGACATGCATGTTAGGTTAATTGGACACTCTAAATTCTCCGTAGGAGTGAGTGTGTGTGTGAATGGTTGTTTGTCTCTATCTGTGTTGGCCCTGCGACAGACTGGTGACCTGTCCAGGGTGTACCCTGCCTCTCACCTGTTAAAATGCTGGGATAGGCTCCAGCTCACCCGCGACCCGAAATGGAATAAGCGATCAAGATAATGGATGGATGGATGGATGGATGGATGGAAAAAGTTTTAAATAACTCTTAGAGAATGAGAAAAATCAAGCAAGATTTCCTTGCAGCTAAAATAACTGATTTAATTAATGTGCCACTGGTTTTAAGGGTGTGACAGAGCTCTGTTCTGGAGTGCAAGAAGATCTAATAAAAACCTGCTACTTGTGCAAGAGTTAAGAATCACAAATGAGACTGCTGGCATGACAAAAAAAAAAAAGAAGAAGAAGAAGAAAAATGACCAGATGCGAAATATTCATTCATTTAACTATATTGAAAGGCAAAGATCATTTAAATTCTTTCACTAAACACTCAAAAATCCCACAATCAGTGGAAGACAGATGCATTTATTTTTAAGGCTTCAGATTAGTCACAACCCCTCATAATATGAAGGTGCCATTCCTTCCTGAGAAATACTTTTCACTTGGCATCCCTTCATGTTTTCAAAACCACAAGTTTAAACTCAAAATAATGTTTGCTGTCAAAGAACATCCTGGAGCCATATCAATTTACACATCTGGCAAAATCCTTGGAGAACACAAAACAAGGATCTCTGAGTTACACAAGCTGCACCCCGAGCTCTTTTTTTTTAAAGATGGGTACTTACATTGCTTATTTATATTAAACAAATGATATGCAGTCACTTGGGACTATTTTAGAACCAACAAACTAATATTCCAACCGGGACACACACAAAAAAAAAAAGAAAAAAAAAAGTTGTATATTGGTTTCTACATTATAAGCAATATGAGTGTGGGGAAAGTGGAGATGACAGACAGGAGCAGGAGAAAAAAATACGGGATAAAATTCACAATATTAGTTTAAAGAGACAGCTGCAATATTCAAACAATCATTCATAAGCACTGACTCCGATTGCTCACTGGCAGCGTGTAAACAAACTTAATGGCTACAGCCTGTATCACCATGAATCTCATAACCGATCCTGGCCCCGAAGCCTTTTCTCAACCCCCCCTCCCACCAGTCCAGTGGCTTATCACATAAACGGTTATTGACTGCTTTGCAAGCCATCAATACTATCAGTGCAGTTTTACATCTGGTAAGCCCTTCAACTTCATCACAGTAAGCCAGTAGAGGCAAAAGGGGGTACACATACACACCGAGTTGTACAATGAGAATAAGAGGGTCAGCAGTAACAGTTGTATAGAAACTGGTTTTACTGTGCTAAAAATATATGTGCATATGCAGGTATATGAGTATAGAAATATAGATAAGTATATGACTACATATAGAGGTATATATGTACTTTTCTTTTTCTCTGTGACAATATTTTTTCTGTATTTATTTTTTCCTAAAAAAATGTGAAAACTGACAATTGATCCAAAAACTGTACATGAACATCTTCTATTCAAACTAATCTTGTGTTCCTGGAGACTTTTGTTAAAACATGGCAAAGGTAAAAGAAGGGATAGCTTTCAAACATTGGCAGAGACTTGTTGAGAACAAAAGCTCATAATATGGCTGTCTGATGATGCAATGTATTGGTATATAAAATGGTGCCTCAAGTCTTACAGCTGAGCCAAAACAACTTAATGGATTAATTGGGAACCAACAGAGATAATTAGGCCTTTGGGGTTGTATGATTCCACCCCTCGTAGACTGTTGCCTCAGAACTGTGATGTAGTGCATTCCTGCTGTGTAATCGAGATAATTAGCAAGAATGTTGTGTCACTGTCCAAAGATTAGCAAAAGGGAAAGGCCAAACAAGGCTCATTAAAATGTGGTTCCTACCTAGAGAGTCTTTATAGGATTTATTTACTGACAGGTTACATCTTACCTTATTTATGTTCTTACTAAAGTAAGATGTGAGGATAAAATAATTCATTTTTTCATCTCATGACAAGCTATGTTCTCTTAATGAAGAGACAGTGTTGTGAAAAGAAATAGTCCAGCTTTTAACTAGGCACCCATTAACAGAGGTCCATGTAATGTGCTGTAATGCATCAAAATCTCTGGCTCATATTGTGTTGTGAGAGAACAATGTACTCTCTGGTCATATATATGCTTCCCCTGAGGAGGAATAAGTATGGATAGCTAAATGTTACTGTAGCTAGGACTAACTGAGGCAGGGCTTCAGTTGTTTACTGTCCTCCTATTATTGGATGCCAAGGTGTCCTTCTGTGAGCCTGACAGGCACTGAGTAGTAGGCCAAATTGATTGGTCTGCTCTTGCCCACCAAAAGGACCTGAACTCAATTTGCTTGTGATGGCTTCAATTTCCTGGCTGGACCAAATCCCCCCTCCCCAACTCCTATCTCTCATTTTCTCTCTCTCTCTCTCTCTCTCTCTCTCTCTCTCTCTCTCTCTCTCTCTCAGCATCCCTTCTTGTTCAAGAGCTGTCATTTAATTTCATTACTCAACAGGGGAAGGTTATGCCCTGTATCTGTTTCTGTCTTTCACCCCTGTTTTGTTCGTACGGACAGTATAAAGAGTTTTAGGAAAGAAAGTTTTGTTTTTAAGACAAAGCTTGTGTTAACATTTCCTGGAAAAGCACCACTTGCTTGCAGTTTTAGTCTGGCAACATCTGCACAAAGATTTGGTAAAATTGAACTGAAACATGGTTGGAGGCTTGGTTATTTTCCTACCCTTTAGCAGATGAAACTTAAGGGAATACTTTTTTTTTGTTTGTTTTTTTATTTTATTTCATTTATTTATTTATTTTTTTTAAGAAAACCCCCAGTTTTGTTTTTGGGTAACAAAAGATGAAAGCAAAAAGATACAAAAATAAAGCCTATGCTAATATGTCTTCTGATTGCTATTTATTTTACACACTGCATCTAAACAAACTCAGGCTGACTGATATTGTAGAAATTGCTTTTACACCATTATTCATGTCAGTATTCAGCTGGTTATTCAAGAGAAAGTCATCAAAGGTTGGACTAATTTAGGCCTTACTTCACAAAGCTTATTTTCTTCCACAGCATTCTCAGGAGCAAAGACCCAATTTGCTTCTCTTAACATACGGTTGCAACATTTCGTAAACTAATTTTAGATGCACGTAATGCCCACACGGTCAGCGGCTGATTAGAAAGAAAACAGGATCTAACACCGGAGTCAAGCATAGAGGTCTTTGAAGTGATTACCTTACATGTTTTGGCCCTGCTTTTGTTGCTTTAAGATAAACATGTGGAGCCACTCAGCATATGCCAGCTTATGTCAAGATGAAAGATTTTACCAGCCATTATCAGAGACCCGCAGATTGTTCTGAGGGTATTAGCTGGCTTCAGAAATGTGCTACAACTGCAAAGATCTTGCTGTGATTTCAGAGACTATGGATGGGGGGCCAGATCCTCAGCACTTTTCGATGATCTAGATGACTGGCAGGAGATTAAGGGCTGGCAAAGTGTGAGGTCCTAACGTTAGCTAACCGCATGCTGTACAGCAAAACAAGAAAAAAAACAAAAAAACGGAGTACAAACATAAACACACAGAATATTCTACCAGGAATAAACTAAAACAGGAGCTGAGAGAAATTTGCAACATCCCACTTCCATAACCATGTCTTGCTTTTACTCGTCTTTATCTCAAAGGATAGGCTCTCTTCTGGGTGTATTTACCAGCGGTCTTACAAGCTTTTACCTCCAGGAAACAAGCAGCTGATCTGGCTTATATCTTACAATGATTCATCTCGCTCAGTATCAACCACGAGGCATAAATGTAATACAACCAAATTAAGGCCGCTCAGCCAGACAAACAAGCTGGGGAATTTCAAACCTATGCCTTTTTTTTTATTTTGCTTTTGTGAGCAACTGCAATTTATTGCTATATTAAGACTGATTTCCTGAAGCTGTTTCTCCTGTTATAGTTTTTCCTCTAATCTTTTTTTCAATTTTATTTTATTTCAAAGGCATGGCAGTAAAACAAAAAAACAAAAAAAAACTGTGTATATATACGGGCTGCACACTTGCAGTCAAAAGCAATGTTATCCAGAATTCATTATGACACCTCTTTAACCCAGCCCAGGCTGTAGTGTCTTGTATCATCAAATCTAAATCACGTTTCAAGAAAAACAGAACACACTCAGGGAACAGGAAAGAAAGGACTGCCTCTAAAACACCTGTACTTATCACTGCGTTTTTTTTTTTTTTTTTTTTTATCTTAACGCAGTGAATGTACTGAACTCATGTTATATTCCAGCAGTGTAACATCTAGCTAGTTTGATCTGCTAAAGCAAAGATGACTTCTGCAGAGAGTGTGTGTAGTTTGCAGACATGGTATGCCCCACTGTTGCTGGAGGTTTCTGTTCTGGCTCTCTTCAAGTGAATCAAAAATCCCCCGGGGGACAAAAAGCCAGAATTGTATCCATTGTGAGGCGGGAACAAAAGAGGAAGCTCCCTACCCGCACAACAGGGAGGAAGAGTAAGCTGGACTCTGGGTCTCAGCTCCGAGGAAATTACACAGATACATACTAAGAAATTGCACTAAAATAATGAAAAATATCCTGTTCTTGTTCTTTTTCATATACCCATCTGTTCCACATGTGAAATAATACTTTCCATCATGTTATCAATACCCGTCATCAGCCTGGGACTAAGATAGTCTGAGATTGTGTCGGGGATATGCGTAATTACCCTGCTCACTAATAATGTTTCATGATTACTTTTTATGAAACAATACAGTTAATCCAAGTATTAAAGTCTAACTCTCATAGTGCTGCAGATCAACTAAATTAAAAAGGTTGAAGAGTAAGTACACACTGAAAAATGAAATAGTGTATGATTGTAATATATTAGGCTATAGCACTGATATCTTTTTTTTTTTTTTTTTTTAAATTAAAACCTATTTTGGAAGATAATTTGCAAATAAAATCACATTCTTCCTGGTTGACTATTATTAGATATTAAACCCATTCTCTGTGCTCTCATACTAAGTGTCTCTACCAGGGGTGCCTAAGTCCGGTCCTCGAGATCTACTATCCTGTAACTTTTAGATGCATCCCTTCTCCAACACACCCGAATCAAATGAATGCCTCTGCATTGATGAATGACATGTGGATGAGGTTATTCAGCCATTGGATAGAGGTTTTTTGAAGAAGGAATGCATCTAAAAAAATCAGGATAGTAGATCTTGAGGACCAGACTTAGGCTCCCCTGGTCTATACTAAAGCAGCTCTAACCAGCTGTACCTTGCTCACACTAACTTTCCATGTGTTTTAGGTTATACAAGTTATTGACTGCAGCTATTTTAGCATTCATGAACAATGCATATGGTGTCATGTCAATTTCAGGAGATAATTATTATCATCCAAACAGCAGATAATCACAATTGTGATGTCTGAGCTGTGTTTGGTGGGAAAGAAAGATGTGTTTGATTGCAACAGCAACTGACAGCTTGTATGACAAATAATCTTTTAAACGTGTAGGTGTCTGTACGAAAGACAGCATGTGGTCAGTCATGACAGTCAATAACAATTATGTGTTTTTCCATATTTTTCACAGTTCTGGAGTATATATCTATATCTATATATATATATATAGATATATATATATATATATATACTTTAAAAGTAATAAAAAAAACAATGCTAGTATTACAAATAACAATGATTGATTACAAAAACTGTTGACCATGGGCCAAAATATCTTATTATCAGTATTACTCTGAATTTTACATTTGGTGCAGCATTAATTTATCCCTATAATGCTGTAAATACTGTAAAAAACATATATTTACATACATTACATGAACATTAAGTAGATATTGCATGCCGTAAAGCAAAAAGCAAAAACCCAAAAAGATGTTCAGATAAATTTAGATGTATTTTTTTCTGACACAGAATAAAGTAGTGTGAAGCTTTATTTGAAGGGTAGTGATGTGTATAATACTTCTCACCCTGAGAAGTTTGCTGGTAGATGGAAATGATTGAAGTGAGCGGAAGCACAAAGTAAGGCTGGCAAAGCTACGTGGTAGCAGAGGGAAGTAGTTCTCTTTTGAAAAGATGGTCTGACACTGGGAAACAAAAGCCAAAGAGGTTCAGTGTCAGGTCAGAGTAAAAGTAAAAGTAAAGGTCCCTCTCTATCTATCTATCTATCTATCTATCTATCTATCTATCTATCTATCTATCTATCTATCTATCTATCTAAACACACACATGGTATTGACTTGCTGTCAAGGACCTGTTGTGATGCAACTGTTTAAATTGCATTCTAAAACAAGATAGATTGTACTGCACGCACAGCTGTGCCAAGCAGATAAATCAATTAAAGTGACCTGATCTGACAAGTCGCCTCGTCCTCAGACAGGCTTAATATGAGAACACACGTCCATGAGACTTATGCCTATCTCTATTTCACCATGAAACCTTTCTCTCCAGAAACTCTGATTAAAAGACAAGTTGACAATGCTTCAAGAGGGACATGCCAACCTTAAATAACAGTTTGGAGAAGAGAATATAAAATCTATTTTATGTCTTAAGGAGATTAATCTTTTTAATATTTTTATTTATTTTTTTTTTAATCAGAAGGAAGTCGGGCTCCTGACCTGCAAGTATTCTAATAACGGTGAATGAACTGCTCACATCACACGAATGAGGAATTTAGGATTTTTCTTTTTTTCATCCTACTATGTCAGATATCTATATGCTATATTCCAGGCTTTCCTTGACTTCATGCTGATGTGTCCTTGGGCAAGACACTGAACCCCACGTTGCCCCCTTGATGTGTCTATCGAATAAATGTGTTCGATAGAGCAAAGTACTTAGAAAGTAACAATAGAAGTAGTGTATAAGTGTGTGTGAGTGGGTGAATGTGACATGTAGTTGTCACTTTATTCTAGTTGACTAGAACTGTAATATTTGGGACACTTAGTCATGCAGAATATGTGATAAATATGTAGAAAACTACATTCAAGTAACTTTTGCACACAGTACTGATTCCTCATGATTAGAATACTTAAAACCAAGCTGTTAAATTATCACCTGTTAACGTGAGGGTTAATAGTATAAACATAGACAATATACCTTTTACAACTAAGAATAAATGCTTCAGTCCTTTCTCGTAGATGTAGAATAAAGTCTCGTGTGATATCTCTTCAATTGCACTTGAATCCAGTTGAGGCTGAATGTAATGTCAAATCTATATTAGGTATACATGTGTCACGTTCATCATACTGTGTGTAAATTCCTGGTGGATAAATTATGCCCGAGATATGTTCTATAAACGTAGGAAAGTATGAACAATAGCAGAGTCCAAAGCAAAACAGGACAAAAACAGCAACCCAACTTTGAGCCCTTCAAGCAGATCATAGATCTTTCTATCTCAGGGAAAACAAGAGCATTGTTGACTCTGGAGTTATCCCTCTCTTTGTGCGAGGATTTCTAACTGAAGAGCTTAGTTTGTTCAGTGGAAGAAAACCTGGAAATTTTCCTCCACCGGACTTTATGGCAGAGACTTAGATGAGCTAACATGAGCGCCTGGCAGGACCGGCTGCTAGGATGATGAACAGCAAAGCACAAATAACACACATGCAGCAAAAATGATTTTCTTTACCAAAAAGCACCACTACTCATCCTGTAGCTCATCAGTGGTTTCCATCTCATGGATCAGTTTTTAAGCATCAACTTTCAAAATTCCATGTTAACGAATAAATTTACTAAACCTATCAAAATCTTTCAAGAAGCTGTCTTCAAGGCATGGTCGTTTGGAACTACATTACCACTAAAGATGGGAATGTGTTTACATTACACCATAACATGACAAGAGCTCACTGAAAACTTACTCAAGGTGATTGCAAGTAAAGAAAAGACTGGTATGGCTAATTAATGCACAGCTAGAGGTCTCAGTCTTGAATCATTTCAAGTATAGACTCTTTTATCAAAGCTCAGAGGGAATAAAATTGTGAGGCTCCTAAAATGCTATTTTTCTCAAGTACATCAAAAAAACTGGTTAATTTTTAAACATTTGTCTTGGGAAAAACTGTTATACTTTATTCAAACAGTACATCTGTGAACTGTGATCTCTCAAACATTAGTTTGATGGTCTTCTTCCGAAGATCAGATGGCATAATGACTTAGAGAATTGAGCAAACAAAGGCTGATATTCAAGGCAAGAAATCAAAAAGGGAAAATGGAAAACAGAAACAGAGACATATGAGAGAGAGGACATCAGAGAAGTCAAATTCCAAATGTGCTGTTAGAGTCCTAAAACAGGCCTATAGGAGTAACATCCTTCATTATTAAAGTGCTGACCAGTTATAATAACACTTCACTGAAGCTGGCAGCTGATGAAGTTCAGGATGCAGAGTGAGGGAAAGTTGCAACACACTGAGTCTTTCAGTCCATCAATATCTCCCTGTCCTTGTCCCTTTCTATCTCTGTCTCTCTCAATTCTGTTCAGACTGGATCTGATACACAGGGATAGCATGGAGAGATCCTTTTGTTGGCTAGAAAGAAGGTACAAAGACCTCCGATAAATAATGGAAAAAGACATTTGTGTGTGATCGATAATAAATAAAAAATAAACCTGTTCTGTCAATGTTAATGATAGAGCATGAATGGATCAGAGTTTAAAAATCAATTCAATATATTAAGTGGCATTCAAGTCAGTGCAACAGCTGAAGACTGGGAGAAATGGGGAGGGCTGCAATGTGAACCAGTAAAACATTCTTCATGCCACATATGCAATGTATTTTTGACATTTTAGGAAAAAAAAAAAAAAAAAACTTCAGCAGTATGCTGGGTTCATTTCTTCCAACATCTCCTCAGTAACTCCACAGCCTGACACTTCAAGTTCTCAGTCAGGAGGTGAAATGTTGAGATATTAACAGTAGTGAGACATGTACGTGCATTATTTTTTGTGTGTGTGTGTGTGTGTGTGCGTGTGCTTTCACACAGGAGTAAAATCTATTACTTGGTCACGAATAGCTTTGTGTGTTATCACCTCCCCCTCTATCCGTCTCTCTCAGTCACGCTCTCAACAAGCCTTATGGCCTTTAAAATAAATTAGGGTCCTTGTTTGGAGTGTTTGATTGTGAACTTGGCAGATTGTGTTCTTTCAGAGGACTGAAGAGAACAAGATGTTCAGGCTGAGCTCTACTGGACAAGCATGTAGTAAAGGTGCATTCTTTATTTATTTATTTTTTTTCTGCATATTTTTTTTTTTTCCTCAAAAATCGTAACAGAGTCTGACAAATGGCGCTCGCTGTTCTGTCCTGTCAAGGATGAATTTGACAAATCCACCAAAGGATTTTCATTATTGTTTGTACAACTTTTTCCATGTGGTATGTATAACAACTATTTTTAGTGTCTTTTTGTTTTTTGAGGGTGACAATGACAATTATTTAAGTGGTTTTTTTTTTTGCTCTGAGTTTGTGCTTTCAGATATGTGTTTATATGAAAAGCACAAACTTGTTTGAAATAAAAATCAATAGACAATGACAGACTGGACCAAGATATACATGTCAAAAAAAGTTAAACTAATCTAAACAGCATCACATAAAGTTCTAGCTTTAAGGAGAATTGGCATCAGAATCTGCAACTTTTCGTTCTTTGTTTAGCTGCAAAGGTTTCACTTTAACCACAGCAGGCAGATGCACTATATCAATGCTCATCTTTCTTTGCTAAACATTATCTGGATATTAGCAAGATCTCAAACCATCTATCACAATTAATATGAATGGTGAACGTTTGTCCATCATAGAAAGATTCTTCATTAAATAACCTGAAAAAAAAACTGTCTGCTCTTATCAAAAACACTTTTAGTGAAGGACTTTCATGTTAATCCAGTGTAATAAAGCATCTGGTGTGTCAGGATGGTTTAGACTAAAATTATTCCTGTTCAGATAAAAAACGTGGTGGAACGATGAGAAATAAAAATTACACGTTTTCTGAGGACTGTTTAATATTCTTCCTAAATCTTCAGAATAAGTAATATAATGTTGGTGTTACACTTCCCACAAATGTAGTTGCCAATGCAAATTTGATTAATTTTAACATATTTTTACAGGGACAGCAGAGCTAATATAATTTTTGCCGACTTATTTTCCTGCTCCCGCCTCACGAATAAAACTAAGCTAAAATGAAATTGGCACATGATAGAAAGAACTGTAGTTATTACTTCAAAAGTAAATATTCCAGTCAGTAAAGTGTGATTACATGGCTGAACTACAGATGGGGTCCAAAAATGTTAAAGAAATACCCAATCAAATTTTGGCATACATATCAAACTAAAGGATTTTTCTCATTATGCTATTCTACATTAACCTCAGATGCAAGTTTATTGATTTTTTTTTTTAATTATTATTATATTTTATTATTTGAAGAAACATACCTGCAAATTGGATGCCCTCATTTTTTCCAAATTTTCCATTTCTAGATTTTATATTTGCTTTTCATATTAGTAGCTTTTTTCATTATTGTTTTTGTACTCCCTCCTCTCTTTGGTAGTAAGAACAGATCTGTTTTGAAAGCTGTCAAAGCAATTTTACGGGATTTAATTGGACATACATACCACCTCTCCAAGAAAAAAATGTTCCGTGTAGAAAGACCCATGACCACAAAAAAATGTATTATTATTCACCTGTGCTGGAGTAAATGGCCTCGATGACACGTGGACACGGTATTTAGCTTGCTCTTACCCCAGACAAATCATGAGAGGTTCCTTCTCTTTTTCCAAAGCTGTAAAACATTGGTTTTAGGTTGTGTTACTCTGACCTCCCAAGGTATCCCTCCAACCTTCAAGGCTATCTATCTCTGTGTCCCTGGCTCCATCTTCATCTGTCTGTCTCGATCTGTCTCTGTTCTCGCTTTCTCTCACTTTCCACACACACACACACACAAACTCCCAAGCACTTACCCTCATGATCCGGTAATGCGAGTCTAGCACTTGTACTCCAATTATTCTCCTGTACTTGTTCTTGAAAGGGTTCTTGCCTCTCTCTTAGCTAAAGAATGTCATGCCCCCTGTGATTCCTGCTGGACCCTCAGAGGCCTTCTAGTGTTTATCTCTTCAAGCTCATCTATTGTCAAATGCACATTTTAATGCTATTTGAGCTGAAAGTGATTCAGCAAATAGAGTTTAAGATAGAGTAGATGTCTGCGTTAGAGTTACTACTTAATACTAGTGTGTCAGTTAGGTAAGGAACAATCAATGTAAGATTTCATTTTTGGTCTGTGTATAAGGTAGAATCTAAAATTTCAACATTTTAAGATGTAGCTACAGCTATATATGAGTGTAATAATGCATCACTTAAAACTTGACATTTGAAAAATAAAGTGCAGTAATAATGAACTGAAAATGTGTTTTATAAATGGGAGAGTTTAGATTAGAATAAACCATTCAATTTATAATTCATAACAGATAAACAAAAACACCTACACATACCCGCTGTCTGTCAGAGCCGCACGTAGTCATCATACACTTTTTTTTTTTTCAGGAAGCATGACCGTTTAATGCCATTCATGATAATCAGATTTACTACAACTTAAAATAGAGTTAATCCTCACAGAAGGTCACTTAAGTGTGTTTCATAAAACTATACCCCATGATTTCCCTGTATCTTTGTAGTTAGATTATACACTGCTGGTGTTGATGTTTGCAGTGCTGCAGTTGTATTATATAAGTCCTCTCAGAGAGCTTGCAGAAAAGTGCCACGTACTGATATTATGAGTAAAGTGAAGCTTTCAGCTACATGAAGCTGAACATTAGCCTGTCAGTGAAAACTGAGAGCATTCATACAAAGTTCGAATAGTGGAGCGATATCTGCATGGAGATAATCTGCTTCATCTCCCTTGCACATTTGAGGAATAATCTCCGTCTTTCATGGTAAAGTGTTATGAAGAGCTTAAAACCAGTGTTGTGATGGTGGAGACAGGCAGCATCATCACGACATTGCAAAGTGCTGATCACATACAATGTAAGCTCCCAGGGCAGAGCAGCTTTAATGGCATCTCTACAGCCACAGGGTGGCCATATGCTTGGACATTTGGAGAAGATGCACACCCGCACACACACTTTATACCAGCAAATGTTAGCAGCCAAGTAACACAAGGTTCAGCTTAGATGTGTCTTTTTCCCGTCTGTTGGTCAGTTCAGCTGGATTCCAACTGTAATCCTTGACACTCGATAGAAAAGCTGCAGCTTGATGTAATGTTTAGATGCAACTAGATATTCCATTGAAAGAATGGATTTTTTTAACATGCATTCTTAATGTTTATATCAAGTCTACTCAACCTCATATTTTTAATGGCATAGTGCTGCAATAAGCACAGAGATGGAGCAGCTCAGTCATTCTGCAGATGTTTATGGCTGTCTCTCTACGTCTTCCTGGCTCTCCCTAAAACAGACAGACATACAGAGAGATGCGGAGTGACAGACAACTACTTCTTAGAGGGCACAAGTGAAAGAGAGGACCTTGTTCATTTGTGCCCTCTAAAAAGCAATGGTCAGCATTAGTGGTCTGACCTTCGTTGTCCTGCAGAGGCAAGAAGATCCACAGAATGTAAAAAGGAAATCTGCCCGGATATGACAGAGATGTGGGCTTTTCAATGGTCACTTAAGCTAAAGAATAATCTCATTACTCAGTGGAGACATCATACTGTACCACTAGAAAGCATGTGCTGGAGGAGATAGACATTAAAGGGAAATTCAAAAAGCCATTTTTTCTTACAATATCTGCCAGTGATGAGTGATAAGATTTCCCAATTTGCCCTACTGACAGATGAGTACAAATGAAATAACTAGGAGATTCAACTCATTTCTGTCTCATTTCTGACACCATGCAGAAGTGTCGTCCAGTAAAGGTTTAACTCATGTTGTAACATATTTGTCAAAGAGTTGTATACTCTATTCAAAAAATGTCTTGTGCTAAACAGATGGTATGTCCATTACATATGCTCAAAAGTTTTGTAAGATAAAATTATTATGAAGAAAGAAATAGAGCAAGAGGTAGGTTAGTGAGGAAAACAAGCAGCCAGGGAGATCAAAACTGAACACTGGACTTAATTTCCATGTCGTTTTTATTCCCCACAGGGGGCACAGTGATTGCACTCAGCAGACTCAAACACCCATTTCCACAGATGCTCTGCTTGGGTTTTTAAGGACACACTACAAAGACATCCTACCTGCTTGCCAGCACCACAAGGGGGAAACATTGTCCATCAGCGCTACACATTCTGTATACGTCTCTGTTTTCCTTTTTCATTTTTATTTTAATTAGTGTAATTGTGTGTTTATCTTTCACCCTGTTCCACATTTTTCTCTCAGAAACATAATCAATATGTTCCATCCCCGTCAATCTAAAACTTAAAACTCACTTACTTCAAAGACCTGCATCCATCATACATTTCAAGGTCACAGATGGACTGAAGATCAGGAGCAAAGATAAATGTGCACATGCCTTCCTGTAAGTGTGTGAGGGAGAGAAAAGGGACACCAACTGAAGATTAAATGTGTGTGTTGCAGAGAGACACAGTCAGACACGGGAACATCGGCAGAGACAGAGGCGGAGACGGTGGTGGGGGGCGGCTAATGGAAGAGTTGCACAGTGCTCTGCACCACCCTAAGAGCTTCTGTAAGTCAGACCAAGTCTTGGTCTGAAATTAGCTGATTTTTCACTGTGAGCAGTGCACATTATCTGGGTGGGGAATGGGGAGAGGAGTAGAGCAGAGGAGCATGGAGAGGGGAGGTGGGGGTCGGCGTTTAACTTAACAAGATTAATATGTTTGCCTCATCTCTCTGGGTTTTATTTCCTTCTCCTTGCAGGGCCCTTGTCAAATCTCTTTGGACAGGCTCTCACACATGATGCTGGAAGGAGACCTGAAGGACACCCGACAGAGTGACAAGAAAAAGGAAGAGGGTCTGTTTTGCGACTTTGTGATTAACGTGGGTGTAAATGTATCCCAGTGCATGACAGATTGTCTCTGGTGGATTTCCTTTGGCTTTCTGTACTTACCTAAGAAAGCATAATTTCTTGAAACTGGGATTTGTTTTAATGTCAACCCCTCCATTTCGGACATCAGTTGTAGAATCATGTCTTTGTGGTCATGTGTTCTTGTAGGCCAGTGTCATAGTAAAGTTGCCATTTTGCATTTGTAGAGGCCTTGAATACATATCATCCCAATTTTTAAACATTCAAATTCTCAACTGTTTCCCAGTTTCAAGAAGAAATGAAAAAGATCACTAATTTTAGAGCCAAAACAAAGTAAATTAATTAAAGTTTGGATGGCGTGAGAGGGGAATAAAGCCAGCTTTACCAGCAGCATGGTGCGATGCATGTGTGTTGCTGAGCTGCTGCTTTGTGGCTGCATGGGTGTATTTACACCGCTGGCCTTTCTGATGCGTTGCTGCTGTGGCACAGTTACCGCCTACACAATCTTTTCACATAGCCATGCTTCTGATAATGGCCTGAAATAGCTCTCACACTGTTCATTAAAATCCTTGTTTGATACAAATTGAAGATTAAAATTTGAAGAGACCAACTCAGATGAAACCAGTCACATGCAACTAGATAATATGAAATAAAATTTCCATTATGGCAGATGAGCTTTGACTTGTACATTTTGTGACATATCTCCTACATTTAAACTACAGTTGAAGGTGTGCTGTTGCTGATGGTCAGCATGATGACCATCATGTTTTAGCTGGTAAGAATCACTTTCTTAAGTCTAACCTCATGTTGGAAGATACATTTTCATGACTGAGTAAATCCAGTGTGTTAACATGGCAGCTGAAATGAAAATAACGTTTTTCATACACCATACAGCTGATGTAAGGTTGGCTTGTAAGACAACTAGGTGCTTTCAAAATGCAAGAACCTATCCATATGTAGTTGGTCCAGTCAACATATTTGTTGCAAATACAAGACAAAATCCATGAAAGTGTGTTCTTCTTTGGGGAACTCTGAGGCCCCCACGAACTCATAGTTTGCATAGCAAACCTATAGATGATAATTCCGTAAAGGAGCAGCCATGTCTTCCCATCCAACTCGTTTTAGAGTCAGTTTCATTTTCAGATTTGATTTCATGTATTTGTTCAGTTAGGCTTCATTAACTTTTTGGTTAGGTTTAAGTATGACAACCACATGTCCGAAAATGACTTGATTGTTTGACTGTCTCTTTTTGATGATAATAATGTATTTATTATTTTGTCCAACTTCTATGTCTTTTATTGTATTTATTAGCACAGACCTACGTAACTGCTTGTTTTGGAAAAGAGATTTTAAATCTTAAGAGTTCTGTCCCTTGGTTAAAGTAAAGGTTAAAATAATAATAATAATAATAATAAAAAGACAATGTGGGTATAAGGAAATATTGTGTTATCCTAAAAACCATACATATAGCAGGTTTTGTGAAAAATTAGAATGGCAATATGAGAAACATTATGGTTACATGAAATCTAGAAATGTAAAACAGCAGAATGACAGAGTATTTACATTTATAGTTTCTAGAAACGTAAAACAGCACAGCTTTAGTCTGGCATCTGGTTTCGTACATATTTGTGGGCACAGATGTTTGGTTGTTGGCCAGATTAGTAAGCCATAATGAAATCAAATCTCAAGTCTGAAAGAAAAAAAAATTAAATGTGCTCATTTAGACCATATAATGATTATATGAAGAATAACCATGTATGCCGACAGAATATTTCTCTGAGGAGATTAAAGAATAGGTATGATGAGATTAAGGAAAGGGATGAAGCGATTAAGACTGACTACTTTAAAATGATTATGAGAGGCTTAGAAGGCTAGGTCGCACACAGCATATTAGAGAGAGACAGAGGGAGGCAGGACACAGAGCAATCTGGAGTTTTTGATCCACAGAAACAACAAAGATGATCTTACTATGCTTGTTATAGTCTTATGTCAATGGCATTTTTAACAGTGTTGCTTGATATTACTGGGAAAGAAAGAAGAAAAGAAGAGGGAAACAAAAAGAATAAAAACAAGGCATATGCACTCCCACATGACCTAAGAGAAACAATGACAATCAAATGGCCTGCAGCAGACTTTTCCCTCCCTCATTCTCCCTCGCTGTCTTACGCTCTATTTTCTGTGTACTTTGATGTACAAAATAGCCCCAATCCATAAACAGCACCATTACTTTCACTGCCTACCTACGATGCTCTCTCCTTTTCTTTTCCTTTCACCCTTTCCTCTCTTTCTTTCTCTCTCTGGCACACACACATGCGTTCCAATTTCCCAAAGCTACTTTCAAGGTATATTTTGCCAGAGGCTTTTGAGAATTGTGGGTCATCTGCAGTATCGATGCCCACTATCAGATACTAGGTTGAAAAATTACGTATGACTGACAGTGACATATAGCTATTTTTTACACTTCTCCCAATGTAGCAGCCCACCTGTCTTTATTGTTTTATCATTCTGTCAAACCTTTCATGCCTCAGTGGGAAGTAGCAGACATATGAAATTCTAATTCCAATGGTCAAACTATGGTACATTCCCAGTACATCTTTCAGTGAGTCTAATTGGTTACCCATTTGGAAACTGTCCATTAAGTTTACATCGTCTTTTATATTTATAATGTCCTTTTTTCCCTGGCACCATGTTACAGCAATGAAAGGGCAGTTGTCCTGTCTGACTGCACAGTCTAATGACCTATGTTAGGTAAAAGAGCAGAAAATGCTGACACTTACTCACATTTCAACGAAAGGTTGTGTTAAGGTTGGATGGACTGGCTACAAAGAGTCTGATTTTTATGTAGAAATATGTGATGCAGGCCTAGTTTCCTGTCAGTCAAAAGTGGTCTTAATACAACAGCAAATTTGAACTGAATTGAGCACTGTTTTAAGCACTGTACAAATACTTTAAACTAGGAGGACAACAACAAAAGAAAGAAAGAAAATTCAATTTGAATTTAAACTGACCTAATAAAATAAAGACTTCTCAAATAATAGTGATGATTTTATACCAAAAGAAGAAAAAGTGCCTGTATTTGGCATGCAAATTTCTAGTGAAAGCGGATTTGTTGTTTGTTTAAGGGGGTGACATGGAGGTACCCTGCCTGAATTGTATGTAAAGTACCATGGGGATATTTTGGTAAACCAGGGAATAAACAAAACTTCAAATAAACAACAGATATTAACAATATTGAAACTCAAAACATGCCATCACTCATCCACCAACATTCATCCATCCATCAGTTTCCCAGCAGCTATGGGTGAGAAGCAGGGTACACTGTGGACAGGTCGCCAGTCCATCACACACATCCAGCAACAAATTAAATAAAAACAATCAAAGAGCGTTTGAAAGTGAATCCACAACAAATTGACCTAGAGTTAAGACAAA
Source organism: Melanotaenia boesemani (assembly GCF_017639745.1). Lineage (NCBI taxonomy): Eukaryota > Metazoa > Chordata > Actinopteri > Atheriniformes > Melanotaeniidae > Melanotaenia > Melanotaenia boesemani. The sequence goes on along the minus strand of NC_055682.1, from coordinate 14,989,948 downwards.
ACATTCTTGGTCTGAAGACTATCCTTCATGACACCATCACCATATTTCAGATGGTCCAGTTAAAATGCAGTCTTGGAAAAACAATGAAAGATATGTGTAAACATCACATCACAATAGCAAAGTCAACTGTTTGTGGCTATGCTGGTGAATGGCGTGTTTGGAAGAGCTATTCTAAATTTAGAGTGCCAGTTAATTGCACTTATTGTGTGTTACTGTAAAAGCCTCCTCAGAATCATGGCACTGATGTTTAAATACAGTTCGTATATTTTTTGTAACAGGTAATCAAAGGTCCTTTTTTGTGGGACAATAGTCATCATTTATTAGCAATTTGATAAAAAAAAAATAATGCTTTGTTTTCAGGACATTTAATAATTGTATTAAATCATCAACTAAAACAAAACTGCAGCATCTCCAAGACAAACAAATATTTACTTTGAGTTAAATTCTTGATGATGACATGATAATTGTAAATGCAATCTGTATTTAGATGACATAGCTGAGCAGATGTTTTGATAATATTGTCAGAGAGATAATTATTATGCATCGTGCATGTGGAAGCCAACATGGTCTTTTCATCCATATTTCCCTATAGTCTAATCTGTCCTTTATGCCGTACATACAGAAATTATACAGACAAAATACTTAAGATGCAAGGACTAACTATGGCAACATGCTGACAGAGGACTGTCAGCATTTTCTACATGTGAGATGTTCACTCCTTTTATCATAATGAAGGCAGGAACATATGATAGACACTGGTGAATACTGAAAGAAACAATGACCATAAAAGTTTCGAATGAAAGGAAACCTTAACAACAATATCTTTGACAATAAAAGCAGCACAACAAAATCACAAGGTAAGAGTCACCTGTGGGTTTCATTTAGCTGAATGGCCTTCATGTCACATATCTAAGGACATTGGTGCTGGCTTGGCAAAAAGATATGGATGAGTAATGGGATGCCGCCTACATCCGGACACTCTGGGAAGGTGAGGGGCTGCTGCCAAGCCCCAGTCCCTGTTGACCTCTCCTTATTGTGCACTCAGCAAATTTGCCAATGACACCCCATGGGCCACTCTTACCAGCAGTGACATATGTCAGCCATTTTTGGTATTTTATACTTCTGTTATGTGATTGCATGCTATAAATATGACACAATGTAGCCTAAAATGACAAGCTATACAAGAAACTGTAAAAGAAAAAAAAAGTGTGCGTCATCATTCAACTGCAACAATGAATAGATAAAAATAAATAAATAAATAACTCTGCAGACTGTGCAAGTTACCTCTCAGCACCAACATGTCAACTTATGTCTCTTTACCTTTTTTCCCCCCTCTCCTTTTTTTCTTTTTAGATGAGCAAAATGTGGATCTCACTCTAGGGCAGACACAAAAAGGGCCTCCTAGCACACTGCTGATTCAAGGTTTTAGCTGAACAAATCTTAGGCAGGGAGTTGAGAGCACAGAGCTGGCCATTTTGCAGTTTGCTCTCATCTGCCAATTTCTTCCTGGGGCTTTCAGAGTCAATCAAAGAGCTACCAGAATGCTCACACCAGTCTTTTAATTATTCATGGTAATTCTATGCCACTACACACTCTCTCTGCAGCCCCCATCGCCTCCCCCAAGTGAGGTGTGCTCTGATGTGTTTATGTGTACTGAATATATAAAGAAAAAGTCTTCCATCCATTACAATACAGGCTCCTGGCTTTACCATGTGTTATGCTGGCAGCTTAGGGTCATCTGGCTTCCACTTCTGTGGGAAGCTGAGCTGATAAATAGTGGGTCCCATGAAACCCAATTTTTTTTGCCCTTTTAATCCCTTTGCTGGACACGTTGCACACTTAGGCCCAGTTTTTCCATTCACAATTTCCCTTTTTTTTTTTTTTAATATATCAAAATATCTAGAATTCCATTACAATGATCTAGTCTTATCATTTGCCATCTCATACAATCTCATACATCTTTTATGGCTAGTAGCCGGACCTCTTGATACCATCTGTGTTTATTGTGCCTGTTCAAACGGCTGCAGGCTGGTGTAAAAAGGCCTGTCTATCATCATGTCTGCAGGGGGATTGGAAATTTTTTGATAAGCGTTAGCCTTGCTGAAATTGCATTCATTTCCTTCTATGAGCTAATTAACTAGAGAGGGGGGGCAACTCTGCCATTCTTGGCTGTCCATCAACCTGCCAACAACCACTGACATCACAAGGTAGATGTCAAGTTCAGCCTTTTGTGTCTGAGACAAGCCTATTACCAGGAAGTGTGAGCAGCAGGTTTTAAGTGAGTAGAAGGCAGCAGCTTGATGTTATCAAAATCTCATTGTGCCAAAAAGCTAAACTATGAAGAAACAAAACCAAAAAAAAAAAACACTTATGCTCACATCACAAAGTGTATTAAATATCAAAGAGAAAGGGGAAAAATGAGGAAAAGTTGTATATTATGAAAGGAAAGCTGCTGACTGCAAGCTAGCAGCTTGAGTATGCTGTGCGATATACAGTATGCTCTTGATGTCCCTTCACAACTTTGATTTCAGTAGTATCAAAGAAGGTGCTGCCGCTTTTTGGGCCTTTGAGGGAAAGGTGATTTCTCCAGTGCAGAGAAGCTGTTACATTTTGTTGGTTGGCGGCTGAAGAAAAATGGCACACCCCTTCGTTCTGACTTGTCTTCACAAGACTTGTCAAGCTAAAAAAAAAAAAGTAAAAAAAAAAAAAATGTGTGTTTGTGTATGTGTGTGTAGTTGGGGGGTGGGGGGTGTGTGTTTCATGTCTCCTGTCTTTTCCTGCCGAGAGCAAAAGGAGGGCAAAAAGAAAGCTGAGATAGACAGAGTGACATACCAAGGGAGGATGTGGCTGGGATAAAAGCATGTCACTTTGTAAGGGATGATCATGAAACTGGCCCCTTTTTTTCTTTGTGGAAAACAGATTTTGTTAGATTTTGAAGGATGTATTGTTACTGTTTTGCAGAACTCACCGAGACAGAAATTGGGCTTTGAAATTGGCTGTTTACAAGCCAGTCAAATGTGTCCTTTTGATATAAGCGACAAAAAGTTAAAGAATAAGACTACAAGGTCTGCAATCAGCTTAAGAGTGTTTGCTGTTGTTTTAACTAAAAGTGGAATCACTAATTGATCCTTTCAGAAGTTCAGACCAATCTTTGTTATGAAGCTGCAGCAGGAGGGAACTGCATTTCCATTTGAAATATTTAATAGTTTATTTATATGTACATCTGCTAAATTTGGATTAAAGTTTTTTTTCGAGGTCAGAAATGTGTTGGACATAAACTCAAAACAAAAAAATACTCTGAAAGGGGCACAACACACACATTGCCATTATTCTCATTTACTGTAGTATCTTCTCCAACTTCAGATCATGACAACAGATGCTCTTATAAGCTTGTTTTCTGCAGTGGTGCAAATATGAACGCTTTGTACCTCTTTGTTTTTTCCTTATCTTTCTGTGTTCTAATGCATCTATTTTTGACAGCAGCAACAGAAAAGTTCAAATAATGCATCTCCAACTGGTTTGGTGACTAAAAAAAGCTAATAAATTTAAAAAAAAAAGTTTTCCAGCTTAACATATTCTTAACATATTCTTGTGAGTCTCTTCTTTACCCACATGACAGGATTTTTTCTTCCACATCTATACCAGAAAGTTGTATTCTTTAAAAGTGGAGAAAGGAAGAGGAAATAACATGAATGGAGCATATTTGAATTTAGAAACACATTTGACAAATTAAAACCTGACATGATTAAATTTGCTATCAGGCAAAAGCAATATAATAGCATAAAGGTGTGTAATTTTATTCACTTTAGTTTAAACATACAGAAGATACAATACTATAAATAATAATAATAATAATATGTATATATATATATATATATATATATATATATATATATATATATATATATATATATATATATATATATATATATTCATGAATGCCTTTCTCATTCCCCAAAAACATGAATGCTCATTTGTTGACATCCTGTTTACTAAGTAATCCTGATCAGCCTAAGGGGAAGGGATTCCAATTCAAAGTCCTCTAAATAATGGCGGAAGACACACTTGGCCTCAAGCATAATGTTTATCACTACTAACATCGAGAGACCAGCATCCTTTAATACCACTCTGCATTCACAGCATGTTTCCTCCATCCCCACTGCAGTGGTGATAAATGGCTAACACCCTAAACAGAGCTCACCTCTGAGGACCCCGGCCTTACCCTTGTGAGTGTCCGGTAAAGCATTCTGTCTGATTACAAACAGCAGCGGTTTGAACAGGTGCCACAAAGCACGTGACAAATGGCAAGATTATATTTCGTCATTTTTTCTTATTTAAGACATATATGAAGAGTTTACTGTCATTAGCATATCAGGTGACAAATTAATTTTGGATGGATATAATAATGTGTCCAGTTTCAGGTCCATGTTTTCTTTTTTTTTTTTTACAGAATTCGAAAAAAAAAAAACAGACAAAAGCCATCCGGTGGGTGTCGCTGAAAAATGTGGGAAGACAGTAAGCATGACTGGCGCTTCAGTGGTGGATGAGACTGAAGGTAGCGTTCAATGATGCATAACACAACACAGGAGCCTGAAGCTGCATCACAAAGCCTTTTTAGGCAGCAAAGACCATTACTCTTCCATTTCAAGTCTGTCCTTCGTGCCTTCTCCCTGTCCCTCTAACAATTTTGTCATCACCATTTCCTCCCTGAATACTTAATTCTGATTGAGTGGTTAGTAGTCATAAAGAAAAGTGCTACCAGTGTTCCTAAAATATGCTTAAAACTTATCACAATTGTCATGCACAAAACTTTCAACTGCTTTAACATGGGGTGTGATGCTGACAAATGCTTCTACTGAAGTGCCAGCTCCAAAAATGCTCAATTTGTCTTGCATTTAGTGAGAACTGTGTAGGCGGAGAGGAGAGTAAACACCAAGAAGCATCAAGTAATCCCTGAATGGATATTTTATATTGAAAATAACAACAAAGTGTTTGGTGTGTTTGGGGGTCATACTGAGCCTTCAGAGGATAACAACAGAGGCAGCACAAGCAGCAAGGGAAATAAAGTGAATTCTGTGATGTCTGAAGGATCCCTGATTTCCGCTGCTCAGTGAAAAAAAAAAAAAAAAAAAAAGAATATTGCTGTGCTGCCAAGTATTGGCTTCAAAATTTTGACTTGCTGTGATGTAGCTGTCATCCTTTCAAAGGAAGTGGATAGCAAGGGGAATGGGTGCATGTACCATGTCTTTCACTGAGCTTTTCTGAAGTCCAAGAGGAAGATGCAGGACTTCTATTTCGCTCTGCATGGAAAGAACGCTGAGCTGGGTGTTAATTCAACATGCCATCTCTATAGGCCTTTTTGTGTTGAGAACTTTAATAGATGATGGTAGATACTGAACTGTAGACAGCACTTCAGAAAGAGAGAGAAATACTAACATAAACTAAAGAATAGCGACACATGTCAAGACATCAAAGTAGGTATTTATTTACCAGTTGGTTTCTTATCAGTCAAAAACATCTGATTTCCTTGTTGCAAAAAGACATTTCGACAATGCTTTTGCACAACCATTTGTAGTTTAGTTTGTAAAGAATTTGCGGCCACTTTTTTTTTTTTTTTTCTTTTCCAGATGCATCCATTGTGATTCCAACTGAGTCCTCGAGAATTCAGAACAAGCAGCAATTCGAGCATCAGTTACTGAACGTGTGATGACAACCTGTCCGCCTAAAAGGCTTTTTATTGCCACAGTTTGCCTCCGGAAAGAACATCACCCATATTCAGCACACTCTGCATGGGCTGAGGGTAGGATACTTCCGGGCCTCCAGACATCTACATTATCTATTTAGTATTGAAAACACACATTGTGGAGAAAAGATACCACAATGGGGAACAATACATTACTTCCCGAGGCTCCAGTCACTCCACTTTGACTGTCTGTCTTGCAGATGTCTGTGCTTTTGCACACAGATAGCAGTGCTTTGCTTTGAAATGCTTTTATTTCTATTTGTGAAGACTATGTGTATGAACTAATCTTCAGAGCTTTCAGTCATTGTTGTAAGTTTTATAGAATCAGCTGCTACATAATATCAGTTTTAATTTCTGTTCAGCTCTGTTTGTCTGTCTTGTCAGCTTTATTCACTAACCGGAGGTCTCCTTGTGGAATTCATTGTTTTAAATTCCTGCAAATTAAAGAATTCCTTGGAGAATATGTTTTTCATTGCCTTTTATGAATCTTAGTAAATTAGAAAATAGAACAACGAGCCATTTTAATGACTTTGAAACCACGTTATCTTTGTGTTTGACATGATTAAAGCCATAGAACCCCTTACCAGAACTTATAGCGAGTCTATGAGTTTCATGCTCAAGGAGATGTGTTGTTAGCTACTTTTAAACAGTGACAGGTCATTTCATATTTTCTATATCTCGTTTTTAGTAGAGTGCCTGAAATATTTATAATAACACACCTGCATTTTCTACTTTTATTTGAGAATATTCTCTCCATTTTGACACATCCTGTTAAAGACATATTTGTATGACCTCCTCTGTTTGTGTATTGTAAAGACAAAATGTAAAACCAAGCCTATGGCCATCTGCAACATTGTCTGACTTTAAAAGCCTCAGCAACGTGATTTTCACAAAAAAAATAGAAAACGGAAATAATTTAATTCACTGCATTCCTCCTCCTTCCACCTTCTTCCATCTCCCACTCTAATGTGTGCCTTGGGTGAAAAATGCAATACATTAACAGATTTTGAACTCAGAAGCCATAAAAAGGGTAAGCCAGAAGGTTGTGTAGAAGCCATTACAATTGAATGTACATCGTTTAATACACACAAATTCTCCCAATACTAAATAAACTTGCACAGTACTATGCTGAAAACTTGATTTGTGAAAAATCAATGGGATGTTTTTAAATGTACCATGTGATCACACACCTTTCCATTAACTCTCATCTTTTTTCTGTCTGACTTTCCAATCCAATATACAGTCTCTATGGCCTCATCTGTATCTGTAGATCAGGAGTGGTGATCTCCTCTATGACTGAAAGCCTTTGAACGACTCTATACAACAGAAATTTTCACTCCTTTCCTTTCTCAAGTCCTCAGTTATTTTTTTCTTTATTTCTCCGGCAGTGAACAGGATTAGTCAGTGGCGGCAGCCCTACTATCAGTCCAAGATGTGCTCTTCCATCCTGCTGCTCCGCACTGATAAAGGAACTGCTTGCCGAGTGACTCAGGTGCACAGAGAGACTTGTAGAAAACAACATTTCTCTGACTGAGGTACGGTCCTGCATGCTAATGGCAGCCAATAAGCAATTGAAGAATTGTACTCATGTGGCATGCAGTTATCTGGGTAAAGCAAGGAATGAAACGTTTTCTGTGTAAACATGTAGAAGTTTTGCTGAAAGATTATGTCCCATGTCATGTTTTCCACAAACTGATAGCTGTTGATTGGACTATAGTGCACATAATTACAAGAATTTATTTCTATCAAGTTATAGAATCTCCAGAGTTTAATAACTACTTATTTGTACTTATTTAAGTGTAAACAACTTGTGTATAGCAACGGCCTCTGACTTCAGCTCTACAGTGCACTTATCTGGTAACTAAACATTTATGTCTGCCCTTTTCTGACTCTTATTTAAGGGCTTGCTGCTGTCCGAACGAGTAACTACTCCAATATAAGACAGACAGGTTAAGTCAGCAGATCTGTAGGTATATGCTGAGAGGCTTGGCCAAATGGTGCAGAAATAATATGTGTAAAGTACTCTTACTTCCAGGGAGCAGAATTCCCCCTTTTACTGTCTTACTGAGTCTAATTTCTGATAAGTTCAGGCATTGGCTGCACAGTACTGAGCTTCTGAAGTGCACTGAATTACAAATGACTTTTACAGTGATCTCCCTTGACTTCTGAAGGATGGGGTGGAAACCATACAAGAACAGGAAAAAAATGGATGCATGCATCTTTAACAAAACACAGGTGAAAAATGAGTCACAGCATGTTTGATTATATATGCTGCTACTTCTTCATGCTATCTTTCCAGTCTTTTTGGTGCCTGTTTAAACTGTAGAAGATGAACCCTGGAAGCTCCCATTTCTGTTCCTCTATTCACCTCTCCCTCTTCCTTCTGTTCTTCTATTTCTCCCAAACTCCAATAGAAGTAGAAAAATACAATTGGTGGAAGAAGTTCTTCTTCAAACTGTGAAGTTCTTATGCCCTGAGAGGCAGAGAGCAATTGTATGTACATAGCCACAGAATTATAAATAAAACACACACACAGATAAACAACCAGTTCCATTTGTCAGGATCAATGTCTAACCTTCTAAATTATATTCTAAATAAAGGAGATTTGTTTTCTCTCACTGTAATTACAGCTAAGCTCACCCACAAGCATCCACACAAACTCTTTTTTTTTTTTTGCTTTATATGTGGTGTCTGATTCTTTTCTTATAACAAGATTTTTGGCATTTGAAACTGAGTCTAAGCAAAAACAATAAACTCTCCTGTTTTCTCACCAGCACCTAAAAGGAAAAGGTTTTATTTGATTATCAGAACTAAAAATACTACAAGTTGCCCACATTTTCAACATCAAATGCTTCAGCTGAATAAAAGCTTTTAAAGAGCTGTCAACATTTCATCTGAAGCCTTGATGTGTCTCTCAGTCAGCAGTGCCTGAAAATGTCACATACGGTATGTCTGAGGTGAATCATTTTTAAATAATGGAAAAACGGAAAAGGGGGAAGAGATGTCCAACTGAGCGGATTCAAAACTAAACGTGGGAAATGAGCAAAATGTGAAATGACACAGGCATGGTAAAGAGTCCATCTTTGTTTTCCCAAAGGATCCCTGCCATAGTTTGAAATGCACTTAAAGAGGAAGTGAGGCAGTTCAGTATCAATCAAAGAGCAAATCTAATAGCACTGCAGCTTAGCAGACATGACTCAGAAAAAAAAAATTAAAGGATGCCTTTACAGAGTTGAAAACGACAAAGCACTAATGGATTATTCATACTTTCCAAATTCATCCTACCATTCATCCATGTTAATGCCTTTATTTACAATAAGGAATTAAGAACATTTATTTTTGCCAGATATGTATCTTAAAACACATTTTAATGAAAATATACTGCAAATGTTGCTGCTACTCAGAATCAGAATCAGTTAAATTGATGGCAGGGATGATTTAAAGAATGAGCAGTCCATTCCAAAATATGTCAAATTATATGTCACAATGCATTTATTATTTGACAGTTCAATGCAGTATGAACTGTAATTTCATAATCACCAACAATTACCTGGCTGAAACCATCACGTTGGATCAAACATTGGTGAGCAGTCAAATCTCTCTGTTTAATTTCCATTTATAGATGATAGATTGCATCAGTTCAGCAGCCAGGATTTAGCTGATAGATGGCACAATAAAATTTCATGGTGGCCCAATATGTTAAAAGCCAACAGTAAATATACAGTAATTGATAATATTTTTCAAAAATAGCCCCACACTACCTGACAGAAGGGTGTGTATATATATATATATATATATATATATATATATATATATATATATATATAATTACACATTATCAAGTTTCAAATTTTATAATTGTATAATTTGAATTAATATAAATACCGTGAGGGGTATTTCATGGAAGCTGCTCAATAAAGAGAGACACATCTGAATAAGTCAGACTCAAACTTGCACCATCTTCTATTTAAGCCTCAAATAGTTGCACAAATGCTGCTTAGCCTTATTTAATGCAGACTGAGTCAAGATAGTCTTGTATTATTTCAATTAGTGCACACACCCAGGACAAAAACTTTAACAAGCCCAAATGAATGGATGAACAAAAAGTTAATAAAATGAGTGATGCTGAAGGCGAAACTAGAGTCAAATTCAGAATGTTTAAATGTTTAAATCTCCATCATTCAGGATTCTTTTTTACCACATTTCTTCCTCAGAGATGATGGTTCCCCACTATCCTTCCAGCTTTTAATAATGTGCTGGACAGTTCTCAACCCAATTTTAGTAGTTTCAGCATCTCCTTAGATGTTTTCTCTGATTGATGCATTCCAGTAATTCGATCCTTCTTAAACAGACTAACATCTTTCCCACGACCAAAGGATGTGTCTTTCTACATGATTGTTAAAGAAATGAGAAGCTACTCATTGCAGTTATTGTTGGGAGGTTATGACTCCACTGATTTCTAAAAACGTAGGACTACAGTTTTTTAAAACACTAAGGAGTCCAGAACAGATTCAACAGTTTGTTTGGACTCTGATACTAGTTACATGTTTTTTCTCTTTTTTTAAGATCCCCACATTTTTTTAATATAACCACATTTCAACTGTCTCAAGCTTTGTAATCCACCAAAAACCCACTCAAAAAAGAAAATAAATGCTGTAGTATATCAGACCAATAATTCAGCCACAGTTTGTCCTAATATTTAAAATAACATTATTAAATAAATAAGAAAAAAAAAACTTCCTAAAAACAGTGTCCTGTCATTTCATCTGCACACAAATTATTTAAAAAAAAGGGTTAATACATATACTTGAGATATTTTCTGTCATGTCTTAAATCCTATATGACATTTTTATATGCAACTACCCCTTATTCTATGATTCAATCACTCCTTCCTGATAAGAAGGTTCTCTACAAACTTCTAGTTCCTGAAAATGATTTGTCATTCAATAATAATAGCTGCCTGCTTCAAATACTTCAGTGATTTTGAAAAAGCAGATAACGCCTTACAGTCTGCTAATATTAAAGCTTTGGACAGAATACGAACTGCTTTTTTACGACATTAATAATGTGACAGTAAATCCTCTCTGAGAACTGATGGGTTTCAGGGCACATCCATATCACATGTGCCTCATAGACTATTATGGATTTATTTTCTCTGGGCATTTTGGTGTTTTTGTTGTTTGTTGTCACAGAGTAATAATACATCACTGTCTACCAGTTTCCCTTCTTCAGAACTGAACAAAAATTAGTCATAAGATCATAAAATCAATAAATATTGAAAAGGAAAAAAAAAATCTAATTACTTGACTCTCAACAAACCAAGAACCAAAATGTACCTGTTGTGTAATGTAAGATTTCAAACCATGAAAATCATTTGACTTTTTATCAATTCAAAATAATTTATAGTGTGTATATAATAAAATGCTGTACTTAATGCACAAGAATGTGCCTATACGTGACAAATAATCAGCAAAAGGGGGTATATCATAGAGGGAACCTATCATTACTTATCGAGAGACACTCAAAGTAATTAATGACTTGCGCAAACTGTTGCAAGTGGAAAACATTAATGAATAATTTTCGATACATAATCAAGTAATTAGGAAATGAACTCAAGAGTAAATCCAGGAACCATGATAATGAATACTGGTGATTATCAATTTGAAACCATCTCCCTCATGGCCTCGAGGGACCTGTGCTAGTTTTAGATGGAGAGAATGAGGGAAGAAGGATTTCTCTTCCGACACCATGATAATGGGCCAACGCCACTCAAAGATCCAGAGTGACACACAGCTGTGGAGAAAGTGAATTCTGTCAGTATGTCACTTTTTCTGTCTAAAAACACTGTCATGTCTAAGTTCAGTCCATTATATCAAGTGGAATCATCTTTATGTCTACTAATGTGTAGCCTTGTAGGCCAGGCTTTCTCCATTTCTAATGACAAACATGTTGAAAAGGGTTCTAATTATTTATACTGGGTCCTCATTCTGTCAACAATTCAATGGTAGTTCCAAGTGTCACATGAAGATGTCTGATTTTTATGACATGCTGGGAACGGGCTGAGCTACACTGCCAATTTATTTTCATGAACAGCCTCTTTTCTTGTTTGTTAGGAACTTAATGCATCCTTTCTGACTTCAAATGCCACTGGTATCATTAATGAATCTGTAACTTTGAGCTTTAAATGCATTCCATATCGCTTGTCTTTTTGCTCGTTTTTTTATATTGTTAGTAAAAAAGACTTCTTGGAAAATGTGGGATCCCTTTTCTTTTAAAGCAGCATATTTTGATATACACAATTTTCATGTAAGTATATTTTTTTTCTGCAAATGTCTTTGTGAGAAGTTACTGATAGAGTTAATGTAATACATGAGACAGAAAGTTTTTCAAGGGAAAGTCACCATTCTCAGTCGTCTATAATGCATTCCAAGGTGGAGTGTTGCAGTTGTGATCAAGTAAGTTGTAGATTCTCTTGCAATTTGTATCTTTGTGGATGTTATTTTTGTGCAGGTTGCACAAATTCCAGCCTTTCCATGCTCTGCATTTTCCCAAAGCTAACAGAGCTGGCAAGCCAAGACTTCCATAAGCATAATTGTTTGATAAATTTGTTCATGTGTGATGCACATTTTACAGAAGAGGATTATGTACCCACAGGTTTGATGAAGTTCCAGATGAATGTAGAAGCCAGAATAGTGTTAGATTGATTAAGGTCACACTGTAAAGTCACTTCAGTTTTAACATCTGTGACATGCCAGAGCAAAGGTGGGAGCAATAGTAAAAGGTGATGAAAAAAACAGCCTGACAGAGATATGAACTACACACTGTAAGTATTCTTGTCTGTCTTAATAGTTTCTATTTAATTTCTTTCTTGACTTATATCCCATTTTGCACTCCAACATTGCATCACTCTCTGTTACAGTGCATGGAAATTATCCTTTCACATTAGGTTGTTTGGTGTTCTCTTTAACACTCCTGTAGTATACAACCACTTTTTTGTCTGAAACACAATGCCGATCTTTAAAGAACAATATTGGTAACACAACAGGACCTACACTCAGTTTACCCAGTAAGTTTTCTTCATTATCAAAATTACTGTTCATGTATCTTTTTTCATTGTTCATCTTGTTGTAGCAGTGCATAAGTTTGCTTCAAACCTACAAAAACTTAGGCTGCTAGCCTGAATATCCTCTGTTAAGTTCTGAAAAGGGAAACCACATCACCCTCCAATCACTTATACACTGTTTTGGATAAAAGAATCAGATAATAAATACATTGTAATGTTAAGTTAATACCAATTAAAAACCATGCTGTTCAGTGCTTTTAGATAAGTGTACTCTTTGTGTCATCATGAGTACAACCTTTAACCTGAAAGAAGACATTAAAATGTTTGTTTTTGACAACTCATGCTGGTTTTAGCATTCTCTTCTGTTTTAAACTTGTCTAATGGGTCAGTTCAAAATGCAGTTAGAATGACCCACATTGCTGCTTAGGTATGACGACATGTTGGATAAACTGTACCCTGAGGCAAAATCATTATTCACAGCAGCTATAGCTATTAAAAACAGATAATAAGTGGTGGAATAAAAATAGGTACAAGTCGGGTTGTAATTTAGTAGATAAACTGACTGTGTAAGCAAATTCCCCTGTGTAAAAGCTGTTTCGTTGACCTTAAAACCTGAAATGAGCCATCTTATGTCAGGTTCTCATTTAGGATTACTGAGTTTAAGAGCAATAAACCCATGACTCAAGATATCTAGAAAATAACCATAGATTTGCCATAGTCATCAAAGTATTTTCAGTAATTTGCTGAAAGGTCTGGTTCCAAACCCACGAGAGGAAAATGGAGTGGGTCTAACAGTGAGCACAGCAATGACTGCCTATGGTGAAATGTTTTCTCACAGAAGTTTGTTCTGCTATGACATACAGCAAGTAAATAATTATTGCTCCTGTTGGCAACACGGTTACACTGGCCTACTAACACCTTTGAGAAATAACAAAGGTTGGTGGACAGAAAACGGTAACAACGGTGACATGGACCACTTATACACACATTGGCCTTCACTCAGGAACAGGAAGCAGACAAAAGCACAGAAACATGTATTATTCTTTTTCTTTGGTATAAGACCAAAATCTAAATGACTTTGGTACATCCTAGTTATTAACTTGATGACTGTGGCTCTTTATTAACTTTCTGCTCCCTCTATTAAATATATCTGTCAGAAATCACTGTTATTTCTGTCTATAATTATTGAGCTGACGCCACAAGGATTGAACTCGTTCATATATCGATATCCCTGATGATGTTTGTGCCATCACATGTCCGGCCTTATATATTCTGGAATCAATTCCCTCATTTCATTGTTTTTGTTTTCCTCTGTTTTACATCTCTATGGATTTTCTATTTAATTGGGTCAGCATTGTGAGGGAAGACAGGGTATTGATTTCTGTCTAAGGGGGCTTATGGGAACCACTTTAAGCTTGTCTCCTTGAGGCTTCACAGCAGGTTGTGACAACACACAGAATATATCCTTAAATCACAGTGCAAATCTGACGCCAAACCAGCCTGAAGTCAAAATTACCTGATGCCTCCCACCTTGGCTCAGGTGGGTAGTCATGTACACACAACTCTCGAGTGAGAGGCTGGCAATGGAAAATATCTCACTGTTAAGCAAAAAATATGACATTCAGGTCAACTGAGCATGGCAGCCGTGGGAGGATCTTGTCTAGTATAGCTGGGATGTAACCTCCCAGACACACATACAGTGGGTCAGGATGCTGGCAAGCTGAAGTTGTTTGTTGATTCAAAAGTGGTGATAATTGTCAACAGCCACACATCTTGAAAGTGGCCTCTGCTTTCACCCTAGCTCTTCAGTCCCTAACTCAGGCATGGAGATTCACAGATGCGAGAGAAGAACAAGAGGGCAGAGCACAAGTGGAAGCCAGATATATGAGAAAGATGAGAACTTTAACATTATGCAAAACAGCTAAACTTTTAACAAGGGCTTCAAGTGGAGATGCAAAATATTGTTAAAGTAGTCTGTGGCCAGAGGGAAGTGAATTGGTCTCTGTAATCTGCCTGGAAAAAGCAACCACACAAAGATTAGACACATATTTACGTGCTCCTAACATACTGTCAATACATTTTAAATTTGAGGTATATTTTGGTGTCCAGGCATGACTAATATCATTATTTGACTTGATCTAAATGCTTTAACAGTGAATGTAATTTTTTTCCACTTCTGCTGCATGTCACTAAGCCTGAAAATAAGATAAATGCAATGTGTTAGGCGTTAGATTATGTACCAAAACCTTGTTATTTTATTACATTTACTGCCTCATAAGAACATTTCACCTGTGCAGAGCCAAAACACAAATGAGCTGTTTTTGTAAATTTAGATGCACATCAACATGGTGGAAAGTGTCAGTCTTTGCACTAAAATGCAAAACAGACAAAGAGAAACTACACATGGGAATTGGAAGGAAAACCATTACCATAAGCAGGATTTTATGAAAGAAAGACAGTGGGGGCTGTAGGTCATTTGGATGGCTGAAGAGAGGATCAAATGAAAGCAGACTGTGAAACAGGCAAGCAAAGAGAGCCAAGTTGCTTAATCTGAGAAATACACAGTAGCAACAGAAAATGCTGAAAAAATAGAGATTTGATTCTGTTTTAGATGCTAAACTGTAAGTGACCAAGGGATAATTGAAATCGCAGGGCTGCCTGGGACATCTTGATGCCATTCCTATAAATGAAACCACTACCATCCAAACACACACACGCAAACACCCACACGTGAAAAAGATTGGTAAGGATAATACAAAAGCAAAGACAGCCTCTGTATCAAAATAATGCCTACAGGGTCTCTATTTTCCTGCATTTTGGTCCACTTCTGGCTCACATACACCATCTCTATATATCACTGTTTGGGTATGAGCTAATATAATAGCTATATTATTTATTTCAGTGTAATCAATAATCCATGACATCCTCTGTAGAGATATTTTTCGTGTAGAAGAGTAACTGCCAGGATTTATTTCTAAAGATACTGTGAAGCAAATATCCCTCTGCCCAATAATAAACACCTCATAGCAATCATTTGAGTATGGCTAAATTAATTGTATATGTACAGTGTAATTTCAGAGAGCAATGCACATTTTTTGTGTTGTTTTCTGTCACATTGTGCCTTACATGAAGAATAATTTACTACATGTAACAGAAACAATCTCCATAGCCCTGAAGGTGTCGAAATCAGGGCCCTTTGTCATTCTCTTAGACAAAAACTGTGCAAGGCTTCCATTGACATGTGCAATTAATTATTCAAGCAAGGTCAAACTGTCTCTGTTGTTGCACATGTCCTGTATCAGCAACAGCTATAATACAAATGGCACCATTTTACAAAACAGATGTATAGGAGCAGATTTTTTTCTTTCTTTCGTAACAGAGTCTGTCTTTTTCTCATTTGTGCTCAATCACCTTCTGCAAACATTTATCATATACAGCTGTTTCTACCTTCCAGTTCTCTGCTGCTCTTTATATATTGCACTCTGGTTGTGTCTTTTACTCAACACTTTGTGCTATTGATCCACACTGTGGCATCCCTCTCTCGGTGTCAGCACTGAACACAGGGATCATCAGCCTCTCAGGTTTCTCTCTTGTGTTTACAAACATACCTCTGCTGCTATTGGAGACACTCATAGACAATGCACACACAAGCACATGCACATGCACTGAGGTCCATCTCTGGCTCTGTCCTGCAAGAGGTTTAACTGTTATTGGCTTCTTTGCCTTTTTGTGCTCTGGGGAACGAGGTCAAGTCTCATCAAATTTAACCTCAGATTAAAGGTCATGACTTCATTTTTCACATCTTTCATGACCTGTGATATTATGTCAAAATACAATAGGATTAATGCCCTACCTTACCTGTGGACTTTCTTATCTTTTTTTTTTTTTTCCCCCACACACAAGCCTTATTTTATATATAAGACCCATATTCCCTCTTCTACCCTTTACCATGTGTGCAGAGTGTCCTGTATTCCTTGATCACACTGTGCTTGGCAGGCAGCTCAATCTCAATATCATGTTATCGGACTCAGGGGCCAAGGATATAAATACCACGCACCATAACTCTCTCCTGTTCAATAACCATTATATGCTCTACTTTATACATTAGAAGCACCTGATGGGGCAGTAAATTCACAGCTGCAGCTCGACCGTCTCAGAGTGCTTCTAGAGGAAAAATTGATGCTGAAACCAAGGAAACAGTAAAAAGGCGAGTGGAAATAAAAAAAACAAATGTCAATCGGTTGTAAAAATGATGGAAATAAGAGTAAAGAAAGCATGCAATGCAGAGGGTGAGCTGAAGTGATCAGTGACTGCATACACAAAATTTAAGGAAACATAGAGAAGGACAGCAAGAATAAATATTTTCTATTGGCTTGGCTTTCTCAGTACTGCAATTACTATTGTATTTCTGTAATAAGCTTTGTACATCCAATGAATCATGCATTCCATTTCCCACAGTCGTTCTTAGTCCTGCTTGCCCCTTCAGTATGAGATCTGTCAGCTCACACAAAAGGTCCATGTTCCTTTTGCTGAGACTATTTCAACACCACCGCCACCATCTGTTCCCTTTCCAGGGATGGCAATCAATAGAAACATATTTCCATCCAACTCAACAGATAAAGTAAAGCCCACACTGAATAGAGCATGGAAATGGCAATAAATGTCCATTCCCTAAACTCAAAGCACACTGCACACAACACACAGACACACTATTGTTTACCACATAAGCATGACTGCAGCATTGAGTTCACGCTTCAATGCACTTTTTCATTTGGAAAGCAAGGGTGGTTACCCACCGAGCAAGAGCTGATTAAGAAAACAGTCCCATTTAATTCCTTTCTCCTCAACGGCCAGCAAGAGAAATGTAATTAAAGCCACTAAATCTCCCATGGGCCCTGCTACCTGCTACAAGACCAACATGACACGTTGTGTAATTCGGCCGACCTACAAAGGCGACAGCAAGATTTCTTTCTTTCTTTTTTTTTTTTTTTTTGCTTTGGTTGCAGGGTGAGTGCAGGTCTTTACAAGCGACAAAGATAGCGGTGAGGGTACCTGTGTAAGATAACCTCTATTACAGGTCCAAGGACACTGGATAGCCTCAGATGAACAGATGCACATTCAACTTAATATAACTACAAATGCATACAAACAAGGGATACACTGCACTGCCCAGTCTGCACAGCTTCAAAACATCATATGATCTGCATATCTATAAACCAAGAGTACCGTTTGCCTGGGGATAGTGAAGGTAATAGATCATATGAAACCAAACAAGCATGTCTGTGTTAATTTCAAGGGATAGCTGGGACAAATGTGGTCAAAATATATTCCTATTATCAACAGCTCATTTTCTTCACTTTTATACATTCTCCAGTGCCATTCAAATAATGGCATCTGTAAGGATTACTGAAACAGATTTCATGCCAATTTTCATCATAGCAAACATCATGCAGAGTTTTACGATGGGTCCAATGACTTCTTACATTATAATTAGATTGGAAGAGCACCACGTAGGCCATTGTGTGTCAGCTATTTACCACCTACCCATTTCTGTGTCTCAAAGGCCAAGTTAATTATTGTATTGGCGTTGCAAAGACTGTGAGTGAACATACATAGACAGCTCACATGTACACTTCTTGTTTTCATATTTTGTTTTGTTTCAGACTTATCTTAAAATGAGTTATTTCCTTTTTCTGTTCTATATCAATGCAAACATTGATGAGGAATTGATTTTTTTCTTTTGTTAATTCATTAAAAACAAAAGGCATCCATTGACATAAATATTTAAACCCTTTGTTATATCATTTAAAATTGAGCTCTGAGGCATCCTACCCCCACCAACGATCCAACAGATGCTTTTACAACCTGATAGGAATTTACCAGAGCCGCATCGAGTTCACTGAACACAATTAGGAAAAACAAATAGCTGTCTATATAGGGTCTCACAGTTCATCGTGCATGTCAGGGTGAAAACCAAAGCATGTGGTTTAGAGAATTGTCCATAATGTCCAGTGGTGTCTGAAAGCACAGGCGCCACTGGAATTCTATCATACTTAAATGACAGCGCAGTCTCATCAGAAAATCTGAAATGTGTATGTTTGTACACTTGTCTAATACGTAGTAGGGCATATATATTGAATTTTGTGAAATGGTAATGTATGTGCCACTGGCCCTGCACTACAGCCCAAATGGTTGTGGTGTGGGCCCCAGCTGGCCTGGAATTGAATTGTCCGGGTGGTGGCAGCCTCTGTGGTCATGGTTGCTTCTGGTATGGATCCATCCCCAAGATATAGTTTCCTCACAGTAGTGTCAAGCCAGATTATACTCTTATTATGTTAAGAGATAAGGGGAGGGGTTGCTTTGGGTATGAGTGTGTGTGTGGGTAATACAAAGAGTAGGTGTGGATTTTTATTAATAATAATAATTGCTGTTTTTATATTATTTTATACTTGTAAACATTGTTTGCATTTTATTACGTAAAACACTTTGTGCTACTTATGTATGAAAAGTGCTTTATAAATAAAATTTGATTTGATTTGATGCTGCTTTTTTTTTACTGGGCATTGTTAAACTGACATGACAGGAAACATATTGCACGAACATAATGTACCTTATGTAACCATGTAGACATGTCAAGTTTAGTTTATTAATTTCAACCTTGACTATGTACTCTTCTTTTTCTTTTTTGCATTATATTAAGCATTCACAGATTAAAGTACATAAAAAAGAAAAAGATAAGTTTATAGGGATTTAGAGTTTTAATATCTGTTGGAAAGAAGATGTAATTTGAGTCTTGAGCCAGGCACCTCTTGTACGAAAGTGCTTGGTGTCACAACTATCTGTGGATTACTCCCTCATTTATTCTCTATAAGTATTTATGACCAAATAAACACTAGTAAAAGGTGGAGGTGGACATAATCACCCAGGAGCAGGTATGGAGCAAGGTCAGCATGAAGACAAATACTGAAAATGATGTTGCATCTGTGTAAGCAACAGTGGAAGGAAAACAGTAATTTTCCAATTTTCAGCCCATGGGAGTAAAAAGGCAACATTTTGTGATGCAAACCTGCTAAAGCTATGTCATGTTTCAGGGGAAAAAAATCTACCTAGATCTGATTGACTTAGATGTGGTCAAACAAGTCATCAAAAATCCAATGGACCCTATAAATAAGAGCCAGAGTTCTTTCATAGAGATAGAAGAATCTCACAGAAGGAGAGACATCAGTACAGCTCTCCACCAATCATGCTTTTATGGTAGTGACCAGACAGAGGCCATTCCACACTAAAAGACACATGATGACCTGATGGGAGTTTGGCAAATGCTGCTGAATAACTCTCAAGCCTCAGAAAGCATAATCCTCTGATCTGATGAGTGAGACTGGATCATTTGACACATTTATCAGCAGCAGGTGAGGAGAGAACTAGGCAATATGCAGCATCACACTAAAAGGAAACTACTCCTATACTGTACGGTTACAACAGCAAGACTAAAAGACATTTGGGAAACATGGATGGCAAAAAACAAAAAGAATATCTTGGGTGATAGATTTGTCCATAGTGTGCAGAATCACATGATGGGGTAAGAGTTCAGAAATTAACAAACCAAAGCAAAGGTTTAGGGAAGCTGATGTGTATGTTGTGGAGGTCATTGTGGTGTATTGCATGAGGTAGGAAAAGGGCATAATGTTCCATTTGTGTACTGCTTTTATGACCAGCACCATTATCTACTTTCACTGAAACATCCATGCATTAACTATTACCACAATTTTCAACAATTGATTTCTTTATAAGCAAGAACTATAAGTCATAATTTAGTTTCAAATCAAAGTCACTAGAACTTTTCACATATTGCATAGGAGTAAATTCTATTAAAATATTTCAAATTAAGCAGTTTTGATTTGATTAAAAATTCAACAGACATAGTTGTTTAATTAGTCTAATAATCAACATAAATGAAGATGAGATGGCAACTTGTTAAGAATAACCCTTGCCTACAATTATCACTCCCTCACTCTTTTGAGATTAAATGCTTTTTTGTTTTTAATACTATTGGTTGCGTACCTATTTGAGATATTTGATTTGTTTTAAATATTCTGTTTTCTTTTTCCAATTGTTAATAAATGATGGGAAAATGTTAATAATTTATTACCTGCAGGCATATAAACATATAAATGCTTTCAATGGTGATGTTGTTTTACGAAGCAAAACAACAGGCAGTATCATATAATATGCAAAAACAAAATAAAGGAAAAACAGTCTAGACTAAAACCTTCAATAAAGCCAAGAGTATGTCAGCTAAAAACAGAAAAAATTTCTGGCAGCTGGTACCACGAAGACTCACCCAAAACCCAATTTCTTCCTCAAAGTTTTGTCACAGTATGTCTTAGAGCTAGCTGCTGTGCTCCACAGGAGACTACATTCACTCAAAACAAGACATCCGACATAGCCAAAGAAGACACACTTTACTTCTTTAAGGAACACGCCATGTTTTCTCTATAAATATGAAATGAAGCTCCGAGCTCTCATGCAGCTCAAATCTAACATAGATATTTTTTTTTTTTTTTTGAGGGGTGCAAACTAAATTTTACCAGGTCAGGACTTTTCACACTGAGAGGCTCAGAAAATAAGGAAACGGAACAGACTTTTCCCATTCGATTTCAATAAATGAAGGAATACAATTCATGTATTATTTGTACAGACACATTGCTTGAGTTAAATTTAAAAATATATATTTTGGCTCTTGTCTACGTTTGGCCTTGCAGAATTTACCAGCTTTAAGACAAACTGTGAGCTGTGACTTAGAATCATTAAGTTTGTTTCTAACCAAGAGTACAAGGTAATCTACTGAGCACTATCACATAACAAAACAGGTATAAAGACAATATGTTTATGCTTCCTCAGCCATTTAGAAAAATAGCAGCGCACAGGCCTGCTATGTGACAATCTCTTGCTGCACAGTGGCAAATTTGTGAAGGCAGCATGAAATATCTGTGGCAAGAGCTGCTTTGTTTGCTGGTTTCATTAATTCTTCAGGAGGCTATATCTCAAAAGTGCCAACAAATACAGTGGAGAAACATGTGCTCTGGCACCAATCCATGCTTCTAATTGGGAACCTTGGGCTTCAGGAGTGCAGGATGCACCTTCGCTCTGAAAGTCTCCTCCATTATTCATAAAAATGTAAGAATTATAGAACAAGAACCAGCAGCCCATCTGACTAAACTGGAAGAAAAGGATGAGAGATGCACACAGAAAAAAATGCTTAATAATCTATTTTACTTTGATAGCATAAACTCTCATTTTAAATAGCTTCTATTACCTATTCTGAAAGAATCAACATACTTTAGAAAAAGTGTGAAAACAACAAAACAACAGACATTTTGTCATTCTAATAAAGTGTTCTGAAATGTAATAGTCTTTGTGGGGTCTGTGATCAAAACCAGATTACCTATATAGCTTTTGCCATCAATATTTTTGGGGGGACATGAAGTAGACATGAAAAAAAAACACACATCAGAGCAGTCGTATGGTTTTCTTATTTTTTTGTGTCATTCACTGCTTTTCCATTTAACTACAGTCTTTTACTTCTAGTAGCATCATATAAAAATATGAGTGATATATAACATCTAATTTTAGTATTTGACCTTATTAAGGGACTAATAGAAAAACAATTCCAACATCTTTGTAAGCATTTACACTCTCACAGATGATCAAAATGTTTATCCACGTATCATTTAACTTTGAAATGCCATTAATGGCATTACAATACAGGTTTAAAGCTCAGCGTAATAACATTGAAACTTGTGTATGTTTGCTTTGCCCATGCAAAGCTATTTTCAAAGTTGATCTACAGATCATTGCACACAAAAAAGAAAATTCTGCAGCAAAGTACAAAAAAGCATTGTCTAAATTTTTTAATGTTACAGCCATTCTTAGCTGTGTTGATATAGTAAAAAAATTATTTAAGGCCATGTACCACAAATTAATATCACATTGACTTGTAAGTGATCACATGTAAGCACAGATCAGAAGGAGGGAAAATCCATACATTAAGGCTAAGCTGACAGATGATAGCATCATCCATTGCCAATGGCTGACAAGCATGACTATGCTGAGCCACCAACTCCCCTCAAGAGCAGGCACACCCAGCCACACACACAATTATTCCATTTTAATAATGCAGTAGTGGGGAGGGTGAAGTAACTGCAGAAGGAAGAATGGGCCATAAAGAAGCTTCGCAACATGTCAGTAGTCCACAAAGATATCATGCAGGGTCAGTGGTCCATCAAGTTTTGTGGCAGAGAAATTGAGAAACTTAAGTGAAGTGTAACAGCAGAGAGCATGAGCTTTAACACAGATACAGGAGGAGGATTATGTGCCATAGCTGAAGGAAAAGAGGATTACTTCATCAATGTAACTAACTGTAGGGAGGGCACTGCTAGGTAGGCAAAGTTTTGCTAAGAAATACAGTTTACAGGACTGGCCCCCTTAGCCAGTTTTTTCTTCTTTTCTTTTTAATTTTTAATTTATTTTTTTTTTATTGTCAACAGCATATTTTATGTTTCTTTAGACAGTGTGTGTTCAAATGTAGGCAGAAAAATCACGGTAACAAAATTCTGTTAGCATGATGCTGAAGTAATGATTTGCTAGCTAACCTTGTTTGTGGATGGAATATGAAAGATGACAAAGCAATCTAGGGCACTCTCATTGAATCTGATAGAGCTTCCTAAACATTAGTAACTGACAACATGAAAATGAGGAGGAGACTCTTCCTGCATTTTGGAATAGCATATGAAATTAACTAAAATCCTTTCGCAGCTAATGTGTTTGTGCATTTTTTACCTTTTTGTTCATTGGACTTGTCACATTTCTCTGAGCAACCTCATATCACAGAAATACGTGAAATAACCACAAGGTCTCAACACTTATTTATGTGTTTGCGACACGTAAATTTTTATATCTTTACTGTAATTTCACCAAAATATATGTGGTCAGACTGATCTCAAAATATGGTTGTTGTGATATTTTATAAAAAAAAATGCATCAATATTCGTACATATCCTACGGAATCCCGAGCCCATCAAGGCAATGTTAAATCAATTATGCCGCTCTGTTTCATTGTCTGCAAGACTCTTCTGGTTCAGAAGCAACAGCAAAGGCAGAAAACTCTGTTTAATATCTTTACCATATTTTCACTGGTTTAACTATGGTACACTGAAATTTCTGCTCTCTAATAACATCATTCCTTGTGTGTAGGTGTGTTTTTTTTACGTCATCAGATAATTTTGAATGAAACCTGACCGCTGACTCTTCGATTGTTTTATTTAAGTGATTGAGACAACTTCATCCTGTCTTGTTTTGGGCTGTTTGCCTTTGAAGTGTAACTATACCCCCTACTTTTTGCGTACCTCCACTCCACTCCACTCCTCCACTGCCAGAAACTGCAAGGGGAGGGGAGGGAGGTGGGGGTGATCATGGAGCAAAGAGTGGGCAGGTCAGGATCTACAGGCATAAATGATTGACAGACAGCAGCTCAGCTCACAGGCAAGATGCAAAGCAAGATTCACAAAGCACCTAAGCCACAGAGCGGCCTTTGAGGTGGAAGACTTTTCCCCTCCAGAATCCCCTCAGCTACACAAGAACAAGGTGGTCCTGAACTGTATCAGTCTGAGCAGTTAGCGCTGTGGCCCTGGTCTGTCAGCAGCTCTGGAAAGCTGTGGAGACTCACAGGTTGTGGCAGCTGCAGGAACAGCCGCTGTAGGCTACTGCTGCTATGAATTGAGCTACTGTCTGACGCCAGATGAGGATCAGCAGGTAAAGAATAAAGTCCGGTGTTACTTTTACATCTCTCAAAAGCACAAACCCTTCCCACTGCAGCAATATTTAATCGGAAACTCTGTGAGAGAAAAGAAGTTTGAAACTAGCAAATCTACACCACATAAGTTCACATCCATTCATATGCGTTGGTGGGCATGGTTTTCTATGCCTGCAAAGCGATGACCCGCCTTTTTGCATCTGGAGGGAGGGGGGCTATGAGATTTTTTATCATTTTAGAATTGTAGAACGAGTTGTCCAATAATCCTTAGGGAAGACACTTTATGGTAGCCCATGCATGTGTATGTATTTGATAATCTGTGATCTAACCCTGACTCTAACCCATAGACTGTGGTGACCCTAAATTTAGCATTTCATGCCTTCTGTCAAACTTATATTAACATCCTAGATCAGGGCTACTCAATTCGGTCCTACGAGGGCCGCAATCCAGCAGGTTTTCCATGTATCCCTGCACCAACACACCTGAGTCAAATTAATGAGTCATTGTGTAGAACCTGATTGGCTGTTAGAGCCACCTAATTTGACTCAGGTGTGTTGGTGCAGGGATACATGGAAAACCTGCTGGATTGCGGCCCTTGTAGGACCGAATTGAGTAGCCCTGTCCTAGATTATGACTTACATCATATTGTGGAATATCATTTATATATATATATTTATATACTGAAACTGAACCTCTGAATTTCTCTGTCAATGAAAAGAGAAAAATAAAACATTTGACTTCACAAACCATCATTGGAAAGGTCCTAATTTGGAGAATAAGTCAGTATGAACAGTCTACATGACTCCTTTATTCTTGCAGTCTCCCTTTATGTTAAACATATGATGGTTTATTTGGGACATATAATCTTATAGTAAATAAAGTGGGTGTAAGCTGGTAGATCTGCTGGTTTTGTAGTTGTAAATAGGGTCGTAAAATCAAATGCTTACTTCATACAGTATTTCAAACATATTCTAGAGCCGAACTGTCAGTTACTCAGTATAAATGATCTGTGGTGAGAACAGGTAAAGATGTCAGTTTATTTAAGACATTCTAGTCAAAGCTTTCCATAAATGACAGCTTTTGCACAATGTGTACAATTGACACCAAAAACAGCCACTAGGAAGAGAAGAAAGAAAAAAAGAAAAAAAATAATAAAACTCCCACACAAGCCTGGAGCAGGGAGACTTTCATATAAAACCCAATGTGGCATAATTTGTTTCGCTGAACATGACTGTAAAGCTTGTATAATGTACTTTATTATGGGGGGAGTGGCGACATCTGGTTAAGATGCCTCCTGGACACCTCCCTAATGAAGTGATCTCAGCACATCCCACTAGGCCGAAGGCCCGGGAAAGACCCCGGACATGCTGGAGGGATGACATTGTGCGGGAACACCTTGGGATTGGACGAACCAGAAGGACTGGCCAGGGAAAGGAAGAGTCTGGGCTTTCCTGTTTTGGCTGCTGCCACCGTGACCTGACACCAAATTAGTGGAAGAAAATGGATGGGTGGGTGGATATAAGCAGTGGATTACACACAAAATGCTGTTATTAGAGAGCAAAGCGTACAGTGTTCCACAGCTGATTTTGTAAAGTTCCGATTTAAATATTAAAACCACTGTTTTACATATAATTGTTCAAAATTACGTGAGAATTACGCAAACGTTAGTGTTAAGAGCTGGCGAGTATTTTACGTAGTTCGGTGAGATCAGGTTGTTTTGAGAAACGGGACAAAATACTGTATAATGGAACTGAAGTCAAATGAAGGAAAAGGTAAAAATGTACAAATACATCAGCTGTGAAAGGATCGTAACACACTTTAAATGCTATTTCAAAATACAGGAACAGGCTGGTGTTACAACCTCACCTGGCCAGGGCTGGTAGCCCTTCGGCAGCTCATCTCAAATTCTCCACACCTGGTCCTGATCTGCTCATCATAATCACGCCCAACCAGTCCCACCTGTCTCCTGGTCCTCATATACACCAGCACCTCAATCACTCCCTGTCGGACCTTAAACCTACGCACTTCATGGACTCACCCCTTCTCCGTTCCTGGTTCCTGTCCCTCCAACCGACTCCTTCTGTTCTGTTCAAGTAAGACCTTTACCTTGTGTTCAGGATTGATAAATAAAGTATCGTTAATCTGCCTATGTCTCTGTGGAGTACCTACGTAACAGCTGGCTCCTTTTCCACATTCTCATGTCTTCAATTACCAATATTTAGGAAGGTCTATTATATTCAATGAGCACCCTGCACATCAGTTAATGACAAGAGGAAGGTACCCTACGTGTGAGTATGTGACGCAGATGGAGCCTGACCAAGTGTCCATATATGATGAGTAAGGAGTGAGAATCTGATGCCTCAGGCAGTACAAGAGCAGTTGTAAGTGACTTTTATCCCTACATACCTGCTCCTCTCCAGTGAGAATGTTGAGAAATACAAAATCTGAGAATACTTTATTGCATTTGATCCCCCATTCATCTCTCGCGTGGTGGGCCTAACCAGCTCCCAGAAGTGGATAAGAGTCAAGAAGAAAGACAAAACTGTGACCATCCTTCAATAGCTATTAAAGATGCACCCATCAATGTGAATGAGGTAAGTACAGTAGACAGCATAAGGCTGTGAGATTAGGGGAGGAACAAAAGACAGGAAAAAAGGAAATAGAAGTTTGAATGGGAAGATAAGAGAAATGAAGACAATAAGCAGGGCTTATGTTTTGAGACACTGTAAGTTGTGGAGTTTGGATTGAGATGTTCAATAACTATTCAAAATTGATTAATCATCGGAGTCAGAGCTTGCATAAGCTTGTTTCATTTTTTTTTTTTCTTTTTGTTTCTTTAAATTTGAGAAATACTTGGTAATAGTTTAAAAGTTTATATATATATATAGGGCCAACACAGAGAGACAAACAACCACTCACACACACTCCTAGAGAAAATTTAGAGTGAGCAATTAAACTAACATTCATGTCTTAAGGTGGGAGGAAGCTGCAGAACCCACGCATACAGAGGGAGAACATGCAAAGCCTGTACTTTTGTAATTTCGCTGCACTTTTGTTGCAATTACAAAGTTCTATCCTATACTTGTGACTGGTAAGACTATGTATTTTACTATGTAAAAAATAACACAACACACTAATGACATGAAGTCTGTTAATTAAAGAAAACTTGTTTAAAGAACATATTGCCTTTCACTGAATGACTAGCAATGTATACTATTTTAAAAACCTATTTTACTATTTTTAAGAAGCTTATTCCTTGAAATACAATTGTCCTATTCACACACTATTTATATCATGATCAGTATTTAATCAATAAGGGTGTTTTCAGTTATCTGTTTTTATGGAACAGTTATCAGCACTTCATTAGTTTCTGCTATTCCATATCAAGTAATATAAAAAGATCATGTGTAAAACAACCAGAAGCTTTAAAATGAAGCCTTTCAGATATGAATCACATATTAGATTTAAGATATACACTACCATTCAAAAGTTTGGGGTCACTTCCCTATTGAATCCCATGGCAAAGTGACCCCAAACTTTTGAACGGTAGTGTAAACAACAGGGTGCATAAGAGTATTTACTTTTACATTATCACAAAGGGTTTATATTGAAAATCATATCATTTTATGTTAATATAAATATATGTATGTATGTATGTTGATGTTTTTAAGCATTGTCTATTTATTTTCATCAGATAAAGGGGATCATAACTATTTCTATAGTAATTGTTTAATCAAGTTTTAAGAATAAAAAAGGGGAAAAATCCTTTCTCTTTTTCTCTAAAAGAGAAATTAACATAGGATTAGGGACTGGTGTAATGTTTCCCTTTCCTGAAACCTCTTTACTGTATGTTTTCCAAAACTGTACAGAAGACAGAACGCTTTGTTATTTATTGTTCTTTTTTTTTTTCAAACATCCAAATCTGTGCCTCTGTCACTTTTAGTTCACACTCTCTGCAATGATAGATATTTGTTGGCTTTGTATTTCCATATAGTATGAATGCTTTTTTTTTTTTTCATGCACGACTTTCGAAACACAACACAATATGCTTCCACACAGTATTCCTGCTCCTGGGATTAGCAATCAAGCTTCAGTCATGCTCTGTGACACCTCCGCTCTTGAAACTAGCTACTATCAAACAGTCTGAAAAACAGCACAGAGAACAGACTACACCACAGAGGCAGGTATGAAACTCCTGTATAGTTTATATGTATGTGTATGTATACAGGTATCACACTAGCGCAAAGGAAATAAGATGCAATTGCATTGTGGTTAGGATGTTTCTTGTGTTGCTGCAAAGCTAAAGGAGAGTGTGATACACAGAACAAAAACTTTTTTAGATCATAAAAGTTACCACAATGGAGCCATGTGGGTTACCTACCCAAATGTGTGTATTATACTTTGGGAATGATGTCTGCCTTGTCTAATGGCAAATCTCAAGATTGCAGCATGGTTTCTAGACGTCTGCTTCAGACAAGTCAATTGAAAACTAAAGTTACTGAAAGAAACTCTGTACTTCTTAGTACCTACTAAAATAAGAAATAATGAATAATGACATTTACTGGAATTACTTTAACACAGATAGAAGAGAATAGCTAGCCTGATTTCCCCTATAGCCTGTTATACTTTGAGTCTTTGTTCCACAAGGATATTATGTTAAGGCAAAGTGGTATGCTGTATAAATACAACAGAACGAATGTAGTCTGCATTGCCTTGCTGAAGACTCGATGTAATTCAATGATTTTCTTAGCTGCACAGTTAACAGGGATGGGCATTTTAGGGTGATTTCTGAAGTTGATGTCAGGTCTTTCAAAATCAGTTTGTTGTTTAGTTATGATGTCATTAATAATGAAATGAAAACAAATACTTTCTCTCCAAATAGAAATAGTAAAACATGTATGATACGTTTTGGTATATTCTGTCTTCCATAAACAAGTGTTTTTTTGACATTGTTATATAATTTTAACATTGTGTGGGCTCTAATGTCCTTTATTGTCCAGCAGGTAGATGGGAAAGTGGGTCAGGGAGACGTCAGGATCAAACCTGCATTTATATGGTGGCTGCTATGTAAACTAAACACTGCACCCACCAGAGTGTTTAGCAACAACAAAACCATCTTCCCATCTGGTCTTTTTGCTCCTGTGGCAACATTTCTGAGGGTTTAGTGACCATGCTGGTCTGGTCTGTTGCCTCCACTATCAGTAAAATCTCCAATAGAAGCAGCTGCTAATCTTTCCGCTTTCACACCGAGGTTGGGAGGTGGAGGAGAGGTAAATAGTCCTGAGTGTATCTGCAGCTAGCTTCAGAGTTAGCTCTGTTCACTTTACCCGGCAGTGGTGAAGCAGGCACGGGACTTTGCTGTAACTAGAAGAACTGTGTGGTGTTTATTGCTGTAAGTTGTAGCAAATCATTCATCACTCACCAGTAAGTTTGTCAGAGCAACTTTCTCTGTTCCAACGTTCAGCTCTCCTATCCCTACTGATCTGACCTGTGCTATACATCTCTCCTTCTCTCCAGCACTTAAAGGGGCCTCGCTTTTCTTTTAAGGCAGAGCTGTAAACACCACCATGCCGCTACATAATGACATAACTCCTGCAAACAAAACGTCAACGTTTAAATAAAAAAAAAGGCTGTCGACTTTGCATGCTGTTTCATTAAATTGATTACTCGACTAGTTGTTGACATCCCTAACAACTAGCAATGTGCTTTCTCTGTAAATGATAACTTTTCTTCTAAATTGGAAGAATTGAAATGAATTGAATTGAACTGAATTAAATTTAACTGAATTGAACTGAATTGAATTAAAATTAAAATTAATTGAATTGAATAGAAATTAATTGTATTGCATTGAATTGAATTGCCCCTCGTCTGCTAATTGCTGGGATAGGCTCCAGCTTTCCTGTGACCCTAAAGTGGAGTAAGCGGTACAAGAAATGAATGAATGAATGAATGAATGAATGAATGAATGAACGGATTTGAATTGAATTGAACTAAATCAAATTAAATATTTGCAAATATAGGGTGTACCCTGCCTATCACCTGTTAATTACTGAGATAGGCTCCAGTTTCCCTGTGACCCTGAATTGGAATGAGTCATAAAAAAATGGATGGATGGGTCAATTTTTAAATAGCGATTTTTAAAATATATTTATTTCTAAGTCCTAGATTACTGGGTGGTGTGTAATGGCAGTTACAAAGCATTAAATAAAAACTGTATTTCACCATTTGAAAAGTTACATGAGGTATTTTTGTCTTTATTATTTATTTTAATCAATTGCTTGCTCATATTCTTACTTGCTTACTTAATTTATTACTTACTGATTTATTTATTTTTTGTTCAATACCTAAATCCACATTCCTGAAGGTTCTCATGATGAATTTGTGTATATAAAATGCAATGCTTCTGATTTCAGCATTGCACTGAAACCAAAACCTCATTGATATCATTCTTGGAAACTAACTGTTATCCTTGAGTTTTTCATTTAATTATCT
Source organism: Melanotaenia boesemani (assembly GCF_017639745.1). NCBI lineage: Eukaryota > Metazoa > Chordata > Actinopteri > Atheriniformes > Melanotaeniidae > Melanotaenia > Melanotaenia boesemani. The sequence goes on along the minus strand of NC_055682.1, from coordinate 14,958,838 downwards.
ATAGCACTGAATAAAAACAGCATAATTATGATGTAATGGAAAACATTATAATGGCCATTTTGTAGCTGGTACAACATACTGAATGTTAGAGGTTCATCAAACGTGGTTGCTTTCTGTGCCACCTCTCCTCTCATCCAATTTTGCTTCCTGCTTATCATAATTCTTTAATGACTTGTCTACATAAAACATCTCAGCAGACTATTCTGTTCATTTTGCTCATTCCTTGAGGCAATGACAACAATGAACTTTGCGCCTCTAATGATTTCAGAAGTTGCCAAGAGTTGGCAAATGACACTTAATGCTTATTATATTGAGTCAGGGTTGGTAAATTTTGTATCATTATCAAAACAATCTTGTTTGTGGTGAAATGTTTTAATGATTTAACAAGCACACTGCAGTAGGTCTAAACCAATCCACAGAGTGCAAGCTCCAAAGTACTGTGTGGGCAAAGATTTTTTTATGGATAAGAACATACACTACAGGCATGTCAGACAGCAGACACACATGAAAAATGTATCTGCAAAGTGAATGCTAAAATTTAGGTTGTAAAACCTAAATCATAATAAAACCACATCCATTTTTTTTCTTAGTTTTTTTTTTTTGTTTTGTTTATTTTGCCCAAATAAATGCATACATATAGACATAAATTACATAAATACTTAGTTATGTAACTAAGTATGAACTATTACATAGTATGAACTATGTAAAATTTTCATAGTTCTTTCTAACATAACCTCTGAAGCAGCAAGCAGGCTTAGACTTGGTTACTTTGGACTACCACGTCTAGAATTTGCTGTGATATGAGATCACATTAAACCCAAATGTAAGTACTAATTATTAGGACTGGGCGATTTATCGAATTTTAATCACAATTACGATCTGGGTTTTCAATGATTATAAAAATGAAATGACCTGATTATTTTTGTCCTTCACAGTTTCCTCTTGTGCTGTTTTCGGTTGCAAATCAAGCACCACTGGCATTGCAGCGCTCTCCTCCCACAGCCCCGACTGCTTTAGTTTTATTCAGCGTGAGTTGCAAACACCTCGCCAGCTAATGGGCTCGATACACGGGAAGTGATGTCACTCCTTCGCCATTCATTTCCTATGGAACCTGCATACTGAGGCAAAAATCGTTGTCCTTCTCCAGCCAAGCGACAGGCGACATTTGCTGCGCTCATTCACGTAGACATGAAAACGGGGGCTTGCGACGCAACAAAATAGAAAAATGTTCAATTTTTGTGAGTTGCGACTAAATAATCCACCAGCTCCCAGAGACACAGAGAGACAAACATTATAAACAAACATTACTTTTTTCTCAGTTAACACAGTGAACAAGCCGGGATTTAAGAAACTCATCAACACTTTGGACAAACGGCATCACTGCCATCTCATCTCCATGTTAGTAGAGTGTCTCTCCCTGCCCTGCATGATGAGTGTCGTGGGGGTGTTGTGAAGGACGAGGCTAAAGTCCAATGTTTCGCCACCGCTACGGACCTGATGTATGTATTTGCAATCCATCACAGGCCAACACAGAGAGCCATGAAACTATTCATGCTTACATTTACAAGAATGGCTAATTGTGACTTTCAAAGTTGATGCAAAATGCATCTCATTGAAAGGATAGTGATGAAATAGGAAAAGAAAGCATCAAAAGACTCCATCTGGCGTGCAAGTTCAAACCCAGAATTTTCATGCAGTGAGCCAGAGAGCCTTGTATATGGTCTGCATTTTTAATTCTGACAGTTATTAATGCCCAAAGTCCCACTGAGAGGGACACAATCACATTTATCTTGTAACTACATAGCACATGAACAATGTGCCTGAATGAATAAAATATTGCACGTGCTCTTTAAACAAGACAAATGTTGGAATCTAATTGCAGTAGTAAGGTTTGGCTACAGGCAGTGGTGTAACCTGTCTGAATAAAAAAAAAATAGTCTTAATAAAACAAAGTCTGGACAATTTTGGTGTAGATCATTGATTAAATATATGCATTACTGTAAAACTTACTAGGACCGTACCTGATATATAAATTTGATAACTGATGTTGCAGTGACATTTACTAGTGTACTTTATAAAAGCCGATGGTGTTAAGTGAATGTATGGTATTCATTTCATTTTAAATGCCTTCGAGCAATGTTTTATGCTTCAGTTCATTTCATTAAACATCACAAGAGAGTTTCTTACTCTTTCTTTTTTTATGTATGAATTACAACCAAAAAGACACAAACCCACATTCGGCATGATATGATGTTAATCCAGAACAACCAATGACTCATCTTTTTCTTTTTTTCCCCAGGAATTGATGTGTTATATAAAAACACATTTTGACTGACCTTAAAATTTGTATGTATTTGCCACCATAGTAAAAAAGGAAACATCTCTCATCACCTGTCTGTTTAATCAAAACATTTATTACTTAAGTAATATTTGTTAAAGCTATTTTCAAGCTGACATGGGAGACATGATGGGAGGAAAAAATAAAATAAGGTCCAGTTGTCTTATACTGCAGATTTGGAATGACATAGAAAAAAAAAAGATGTCCTACAAGCTTTTTATGTCAATTTCTGTTCCTACACAGATTGTGGACAGATGTTCCGCCCGTGTGAAATAACATAACATTCAGATTTTGTAAGTGTAATGTCAGCATAACATGATCACAAGTGTCAGTGTTGCCGCATGTCACACTGATACTAATGGCTGGTTAATTTGGTAACAGTTGTAGTTATTCTTTTTTATAAACAGTCAAAATGATAAGTAATCTTGTCCTGTGAGGTAAATCTGATTCTATATCAAATATTGTTTAATTCAGTATGTTAATGTTAAAATCAATTCTCTAGTATTTCAAAACTTTTTAATAACCTTTCATTTTTCATCAACTTTAAACACTTAGGATATTGCTTATTTCAAGAACAGCAATACAACAATGACTTCTTGGAAGCTTTTAATGACTAACCATGTTATTGCAGCTCATTTACACGAGTGTAAATTTTATGTACGCAAAAAATAAATAAGCAGTTATAATGCTTAATTACATTTTTAAGTGCAAAAATGCAGTTTACACATGTTAATTTTGAATTATTTAATATTTCTTTTCTATGTTTGAGCCTATCCAGCTATCAGGTGAGAACTGGGTTCCCCCTAGATAGGATACCATCACCGGGCCAACACAATGAAAATGAGACAAATAACCAATCGTATATTTGCTTACTTTAAGAGTTAGGGTTAAGTTATTAGGATTAGGATTTGGACTGTGTAAAGAATCCAAGAGAAGACTCATATTTGGGGACAACATGGAAATCACAGTGCAGCCTGTTGTTTGTTATTCCAATAAAACTAAATATGGTTTCCCTCTAATCATGTGATAGGGATTTTTTTTTTTTTTTTTTTTTTTTTTTTTTTTTAGCTTAGATTTCTTCATTATTTTGCAAAAAGAGATTTATTCTGTAAATCCTTGGCCCCTGTGTTGGGAGTCACTACACTAGGATCTAGTGTTGGGAGTCACTAGATTACAGTAATTAAGGTTACGGTAATTAAGGTTATCTACCAGCACATTCACTGAAAAAGGAATTCTTTGTTCAGCAGAGAAAATATATATGACTTTTATTAAGTCCATGATGCACTTGTTAGAATTTAGTTAATTGAAGGTGGGTAAACTTAACAAGGTGCAAAATGGCTTGAGTTAATTAGGATCACATTCATCTCATTCAGTCAATTGCTTGTTATCCACCCTCTAGCCCCCACCCGCCTGCTGCAAAAAAGTAGCATCATGTTGGAATAAACAAAGTTGCCACAGTCCAATATCACGAAAGAATTTTAAAATTTCTCAGACAACAGTGGGTCAGATTAAGTTGAAAGTAAGACTTCTAAAAGTGTCTTTGTAGGGTGAACAAATTACTTATAATTACGAGAAATTTAAAGAATATGTAACCTCTTGGCCCTAAGAGCTTTACAAAAAGATGACGATGATAACTCTGATGTGTAAATGTTAATTTGGGTTGCCTTTCCTTTCTTTTCCTTGGGGGGGGGGCAGTAGTTTGGAGGATGCTATTTTAATTGTATTTAAGGATGAACAAATCACCTATATGGTCATTTAGATTCAAAGGATTTTTTTAGAATGTTTTACAACATCCCAGATTTTACATTCGTTGTAATCTATTTTATGCAGTTTGGTTTTTCATCTTTCAAGCTATATTGTAAAAAAAAGTGTTACATTTATCATTACACATGCATATATTGTCTTTAACATTCCGACTATCTAAGGGTTCTTTCAAAAGATTAAAAGAAGTTTAAAGTCCACTACATCATCTAGGCTCCATGCCAGTGATTAAAAGAAAATCTGTGAAATATGTGGGCAGATGAACGGTTACACTTTATTGTCACAGTTACATACAGTCCTGTGTTTGTTTTTGTGCATCTCCTCTCTCACCCAGGTCCTCCGAGTAAGAGCCAGCTGAATGATATACAAGAACTTACAGAAGTGGTTTCTCTAATTTCCACTTTAGGTGAGTCAAACTAAGAGTCAGGCTTTCAAAAGAACTATAAATAATCCCGGACTTTTGTTCAGGGAACATGGAAATTTAAATTGTTAGGGGGAGTTTATTCATTACTGCTAACATGATCTTGATGGTGCAGGCATGTTTCTGTAAGACAAAATGATCAATATGACGATCACCAATCAAGCCACTGAAAAAGACTAGGACAAAAAAGATTTCATGTTTGGTAAAGCATATTTTATATTTGAATTGCTATTATTATTCTCTGTTTTTTTACCCTATTATTTATTTACAGTCATTACTGGGTTGTAAGAGGGTGGCAGCAGGTGAGAGGCTGCAGACAGAAGCATACAGAACCTCTCAGTCTCAACCCTAAATGGTCATTGCTCAGTTTGTTCATATTTCTACATTTGAGAGCTATTTCATGTAGGATGGATGCCATTTCTCCAAATAAGGCCAGGTTTTCCTGGAAAACGATAAATATCATAAAAAGCCTCAAACTGCTCTTCAGTAGTTTGTCTTCATTTGGGACGTCTGTGAAAATCATTGTTTGGGAACTAAGTCATATAATTATTATGTGAATTGAGTCACTCTATAAAATGGAGTAGAACCATACAGTCACTTAAATGCCACTTACAGTGTCATCACAGGGTAAGAGATATCACCTGAGCTGCCAAAAAGCTTTCCATCCTTAATAAGAAACCTTAATACTGGATTGACGTCAGTCAACAGCTTTAGCTGAAGTCATTAGAGCTGGCATCTTGGGAGTACATTTTTGTGCAAACTTCATTAAAAAAAAAAAAAACTCACAGGCTGTTGTTGCTCAGACTTGGTGGGTAAAAGGACAAACTGTGGCAGCAATTTAACAACCTGACAGTCCTTAAAAAGCTGCATTACCTCACCATTTGTGGCTAGTTCATCTGTATTCAGACAATGATAATTGTAAATCATAAAATAGTTCAACCCACATTGGGACATTTCAATAATAGAAATTTCAATAACATTTCTAGAGTTTCATGAATATTGCCTGGGAAAAGAGATTATCTGAACTGGGACTTTCATGGATTGTGTGTGAGAAAATGTTTTTGCTTCTTTTTAGACTGTTTTCACCAAGTATTTGATGTACCAACTGGTCTGCTGGTAGCTGGAAAATGAAATAAAATGGAAGAAGAATCTGTTGATCAAACTGGTTGATGTAATCATGTTTGGAAAAGATTTGCCCTTTTGCAAATGGTTACCAAGGACAACGTCACAGATGGTTCTGTGTAACAAGCCATATGGCTCGTCAGGTTAATCAGAATTAATAGTGTCAACCAAAGTATTTCCCAACATTCTTCTCTCATTGTGATTGCCTCAGTGATTCTTGTCCACCCCATGAATGATTAATAAAATGACATGGTATAATTATTACATTTCAGTGTTTTGAATAACATTGATTTTACAATCTTTACAAGATTTTGAAGATACATTTATCTTGATCAATCCACTTAAAATGGATTAAAGCGATCGCTGCCTTTGTAATCTACTGCATCAATTTATCAAATATATGATTTTCCTTTCCATACTACATGTATTCTGTTCCCACAGTACATGTTTGTTTTGTTTTTTTTGGCTCGTGCTAAAATAACAGGGTATTGTGTTTTATTCAGCAGCATTTAAAACAGCTGGGCACATCTAAAAATACCAAATAAAACCCTTTTAACTATTTAAAAATAATCCATTAAAACCAATGCCATAAATAACTGCTTAAGACAGCGCTAATAGATGCTATATCTTAGATCCAAAACTTCTCTTTACTGAGTGCAGCAGAGCAGAGCAAAGAAGAGATGTCAAAATTATACTGAGCAGAACCTAAATCAAAGGTATAATGCAGTATGGATCGTCTGGCAGAGCCAACAAAATGGCAAAAGAATCAGAAAGATCTGTCATCAAAAACATACACCCAATAAAAGGAAGAACTTACAAATGTCTGCCATGATGCAAAGACACGTCCATCCCAGAGTACTGGGAGAGAACCCATACATACATGTACGAAGACAGGCCCCTGTTTAAGCCCTTTGCCAGCTGGGGCTCGAACCAGTGATCTTTTTGCTGTGAGGCCCTGGTGTAGCCCGCAAAGGCATATCTTCAAATATAAATGCACACACACAGCTCAGGGCAGCACATTCACTGACAGAGCTCATGCAGGAAGTAAACTTGGAGATTGAAAACAAGATACTTCATGTTTTATAACCAATTATCCACCCATTATGATTTTTATACTTATGTTGAAAAGAAGGCACACAGATTTAAAAGTGCATTAAAAATAATTTCTCTCTTTCCGGTCTCTTATCTTCCCTTTATTCTTCTTTCTATTAGGAAATTGCTTTTATAACTGTCATTTAAACATTATCAATGTTAAATGTGATCCTTTTTTATTCCCTAACGTTGTTATAATCGATTACCAGTGTTCCTTGAAGTGTACTGAACACTGTGCATGTAGTCTTTAACCAGTCAGGCATTTTCAGTAAAGACCACACTTTTGGTTAATGGACCATCCAGCACAACCGTAGGACTTATGACCCCACTGAAAAGTATAAAAGTTCTGAGCATCGAAGACAGCTTCTACATTCCTGGAATGGTTGCCATGGGGACAATGGCTTTTAGAAAGCTGATGCAGGGTAGATAGCTTTTTTGTGTGTAATAAATTGGGTTATTGTTTGCTGTTGGATCAGAGCTCCATTAATATTGTTTGGCCCTTGCATCAATGCTATCTGCCAGCAAGTGTTAGCATTCAGCTATTACTGCATTTTTTTTCAGCCTTGCGAGCAGAAATCCCATAGTTCCGTGTGTGCGTTTAGATTAAGCAGATAATCTAATCAGAACACAATCTGGGAGGATTTATCCGTTTTGACGGCTCAAGGTTAGAATTGGCACAGTAAGACTATTCAAGGATGGTAAGAGGAAAATTACATTTTTTTTTTTTAAAGTTCAACCTCCCCTCTAGAGAATGGTACTTGAACCAGACACACTCAAAGAGATTACTTCAAAGACAGTATTCCTTTAGGAAAAAACAGTATTAACATATTGGAAACAATATCCCCTCCACTCTTGGAGTAAACAGAAACAATATGCAACCATACAAAGACCCCATTGTCATGGAAATTATTCAAGGGAATTAAGGTGTTGCCACTACAGCATAGAAAATCCATCTCTTCCCTCAAGCATTGGGCTACTATTCAAAAAGTCTGTCACTACATTTGATCCAGTATACAGTTTGCTTCTTCATGACATTTGGGGAGTGAGTACTATTTCATTTACAAATTTTTTGTTCCCTGATTTAGGAATAAAATTGCAGTGGATTTCCGATTTCGTAGCCCGGCTTATGGGTCTGTTTCAAATCAAAACAATTTCTTTCTAAAATAGGTCATTGAAGCAGAAAGGGTGCCTATATTATTTTCAGGGATTACCAAGTAAAAGGTATTCACTAAATTTCAATACTAAACTGGGTCATGACAACATACAACAGGCTTAGGGAAATCCATATGAAATAAAAATGATTCACTGAGATTTTCATCAGTGTTGAGATAATCATCTTTATTGTAAGGTATTTATACTTCCAATTTACTGTATAATCAAGAATATATATATTTATATATATATATATATATATATATATACTGTATATGAATGACAGTTATCATGGTGGCATACAGGCTTTAGAGATCATAAAATCTACATACTCCATTCCTTTAGACACCCTTGTTAGCACCTAGCCTGAAAGAATTGATTTATTTGTAACAGTAATTGTCAATATTATGATTTCATCTCTAGCATTCTCTCAAGAGAAGCGAACAGTGGTTAAATTGTAGTTTTTTTCTATTTCTCTCTCTCCCAGAAACACATGTCATTAGAACTAATTCAAATGAGCCATCTGCCAAGTTTTTCACTCACTAACGAAATATTATTTCGGTTGTAGAAGAAATAAATACATTAATAATATTGTGAACACTAACTCTTTCCACCCACACAAGCACATAGCCTCAAGGGCCAAAAGCAGGCATGAATCAAAATCCCTGATGTATAATCCTTCGAATAGAAAATCCACTTCAAAGTCTTATTTCATCCATCCAAGACTCATATGCTCATGTCTGCACCACTACAGTCAAGCCCCTCAGGTACTAGTTTTAGGGTCAATGTGCTGATAAAACCAGCTAATGATGCCTTCAAAGACCACTAGGTCTATGGAGGCTGACCACAAGAGATTCAACTTTTTCTTTCAATATTTATAAATATATATATGAGACCATTTATTTATTAATTTAACCCCCCCACACCTTAGCTTAATTCTTTACCCTTTTCATTCAATATTCATCAGTGAACTCAGTTCAAATTGCAAGCAGATTTTGTTTGGCAGTCCTCAGGAGCCTGTGATCAGCCAAAGATCGCTGACAGCTGTGAACTTGTTTGTGTATGTGAATACAAGCATTACTGTGAATTTGTAGATGGAAAAGGCCCCTGAATAAATAATGAAGTCAAGAGGGTTTATTTATACTGTGCATTTAAAAACTGTAAATGTTGACTGAAACATTAGAAACAGGAACAATCACATGAAATGCAGCCACAAATAAAGGGACATTTTGTTCTCACCAGCCTATATCTTTCTTGAGGCAAAAAACAACAAAACACCAGCATGTCCCACCACTTTCTAGCAATGCGTACTCTAATCTGTGCATGGTAAAGTAATCTAACCATTAGTCAGATTTTGTTCAGGGGTGTAAAAGTTGGAATCTAAACCAAGAGTTTTTCTAAAATGATGTTGGGACACTTTAAAATAAAAATGAAAATCCGATTTATGTTTTAAAAGTAAAACCTTTCCTGTGCCTCTGGCTGCAAAACAAGCCCAAAGCTTGATCGATACAAGTTCGTTTAGATGTTCATTTTGAAACTTTTGACATTGAATTTTGTGGCGAGGATGCAGGCAAGGCTTTCTTCTGATCACTCCCAAGGTCATATTTGTAATAATGTACTAATACTTAAAAAAAAGTTCACTGCCAGTTGTCTTGCTAGATGAATTACTCCACCATATGCATGTGTGCATGAAAAAGATTACAGTGCAAATGTCCCAAAAATGAAGATAATGTTTAACTGCATTAGACCTTAATGTAAAGTTGTTTAACTGAATACTGTAATGAGATGCATTTATAAAACAAAAAGATAAATTTTGTGGTTAACTATTTATGAATCATCATTTATGTGGTCCACTACTTAAAAAGATGAAATCTATATTTAGTAAATTGAATCACAGATGTTGGCATGATGCAGTCTCATATTCCATCCAGATTGTGCTTCTCAATAGTAATAGCTATAATTCAAGAAGCCATTTTATAACCAATTATTCCAATAATGTTATATTGTTCTTTGAGTAATGTGTATTATCTGAAACTATGAACTGTGCCAGAGTACCAGAGCTTAGAAAATACACATAACACATATCTCATGCACAAAGGAATTTATAACTCAAAGCTTTTCCTCAAATGGTCAGTGCTACACTTAGTATTTGTGTTGACATGCTGGACTATGTTATGTTGTTGCAACACTACCCGATAACAGATCATCTTCTGCACATCTTTCTCTGTCTTGTGCTCAGATGTAGAGTGGGGAGGATTTTCATACTGTCTTGCTTGTTGGTATCTGCTGTCATTGTAATGATTGCACTTCAAATTACTAATATTTTTAACTGGTTTGCTTCACAAATAAGCAGTCAACACTTTCATTTTGCTTTGTATCTGCTCCATGTACACGAACCAAAAAAAAAACAGACATGGTGGTGTGCAGTGGGGGAGGCAAAAGAGGCTAGAGAACCTGCCCATTTTGATTCTTGACCCCTTTTTTTCTTTTTTTTTTTTTTGTGGGCAGGCTTCTTGTGGCTTTTCAGAAGAACAATTATTGTTATTAGTAATTTATAATAAGTGACCTGCCACCAGCCATCCCATCATATGTAACCGCATGACCCTTTATCTAAATTCTGCTGTGACATGCAAAGCTGCCAAGCCATGGGAATGCTGTAGGACCTGATGTAACACACTAGTGCAGTAGGTGGCAGTATGCACTTATTTACATTGCTTTGAGACCTGCTATTAATCAAGAGAAGAAGAAGCGCAAGGCAAGCTAGAAAACTGCTGCAGCTGGACCAGAGACCAGCTGTTGTCTGTCTATATTTCGGATTAGTCAAAGAAAGTAGTAAAATCAAAGAATCGGAAGGTGGGTGAAATATATTACGTTTACGTTGTTGCATGTTTTTTGAAAAATGAAGGTATGAGTATAAGAGCCTGCCATGTGAGGGCAAAAACTATGATATGCATGTTTTTCTTACTTTTCTGATTTGGGCTCCCCAGCTATAAATTACTGGGCGTGATGTATCATGTAGCCAGCACATGCTCATCAACGCATGAATGAAATGACATTATTAGTACCCGTGCGACGCAATGTGCGTGTGTTTATCAGTGATGGGAATAACAACGTTAAAATAAACAGCGTCACTAACTGTGGTACTTTTTACAGTAACAGGAATCTAACTAATTACTCTTTCCAAAGTTACAACACTGTTACCGTTACTGATGATATTAATGGTGTTACTAAAATTCAGCATTATGAAGCTGTCATCTTACCAGAGATTTTACAGAGAGGAAAAATCCACATAGTCTAAGTGATGATGATTGACTGATGAAGAGTAAAATGTCATGGCAGACTTAAAATCTGTGTGCGCAGCCGAACACACGCACAGACAGCCACACATATAAACGACCAAGAGACGCACACGGTGAGTCCAGAGTAAACAAAGTAAGAGTTTTATACTGGAATCACAGACATTAGAGATAAAAGACAGGAGCATTATGAGAAATGTTCATTATGACCAGAAACAAAGTGTTTCTTAATGTCAGCTGGAAGCTGTTAGCATCATGGAAGTTTCTGTTTCATTCATTAGTCAGATCTAAGATTCAGTTTTATTATTTTATTAATTATTTTTATTATTTTTTTTTTTTTTAAGTAATGGATATTTTCCATTAATTAGTCAATTTGTTATTTTTATAATGGTGTAACTCCGTTACTAACTCAGTTACTTTTTGGGGAAAGTAATCATTAAATATAATTATTTTTTTTAAATAATGTGCTCAACATTCATGTTTATTATTTCATTTATTTATTTCTATTATACTGTAAGTCATAATATTTTTATTATTTAGTGCAAAAAATGCCCTGCAAAGAGCTGCACATTCAGCCAAAAAAAGAAAGGGCTGCATGAGGCAGATTGTTAAAAGATGTTCAATAGGTAGCAGCAACACACAAACAAAAACAAGAGGGTTAATTCATAATATGTTGTGGTCAGACACCATAAGCCACTTCCTAGCAGTTAGCTGGCTTTGCATGTTTTTTGGGGGGAACATGTAAAGATTTTTTGTTCTCTTCCTGACATGACCATCCCCATTCTATCCCTCGTCAGTTTACATCTGGTTTGTAATCGTGATGTCCATGGCAAAATAAAATCTATCTGTATTGCAGTACATAATAGAACATTGTGTTACATATACCTACATACATGTAGTTCATTGCAACTGTAAGAACTGTGTCTTTACCAGATTACTGTCTCACGCTCAACCTTTGAAAATCAGGTTTGATGTGCCCAAGTTTTTATTTTGAGCACCTGCCCCTTCAGAGGTCTCTGCATGACCTGTACTAATATGTACTGGAGGAAATCAATGAAGATGTAAACTAACTGGAACTAGGTGTTACTGTGGTTGAACTGTACACAGGAGGGCTGCTGCATTTGATCAGTTATACAGTATAAAATGTTCATTTATTGCCTTAAAAAGTGCAACAACTGATGCTCCACTTTTATGCAAAAGTCTTTTGTCATTTTTCATAAAAGTGACACACTGCCAGGAAAATCCACCAATTTATTCAAACATGCAAACACAAATGATGTACAGCAATGAGGTGAAAGCATAGTTTGTACAATTCTAATGAGTTTGAAATTAAATATTTTGGATTTTTATTTCTGCACAGTCCAAGCCCTCTTGCACAAGGTTTCTTGTCATTTGTTTCAGTAGTCTTCAGAAATAGTTCTCTTTCCACCATAATGTTCTCTTTCCATAGCTCATTGTGTTACGCTGTCTATCAAGATGAGCCTACACTGCCTCAATAACGTTAAGATCCAGGGTGGATTTGTCCCTCCACAAGACCTGTTAACACTGATTTTTAGACTAGTTCTTGTGAAATTTTGCCTACCTCAGTCTTTTCTGTCTGCTTCCCAACCTAAAGAATCACTTCTTGACACCCACACTTCCATAGAGACCATTTCTGATGAGGATTCAGTGAACAGTAGATGGATCAATTGAAGAGTTAGATCCATCTTTCAGGTTCTTTGTCAGGTCTTTGATTTTTTTTCTAGTCCTTCAGGACATCATATTAAGACACTGTTCATTTGTTGTAGATCATTCTTAGGCCTGTTAGTTCTTCTTTTGTGTTTCACTTGTTCAGTTTCCTCAATTTTCTAAGAATATGCTGCACATTGTGCTGAGGTAAGCCAGTTTTTGAAAATATTCTTTATGAATCACCTTGTTAGAATATAATTTTATGTGTCACATTTTTTAATGTTGACAATTTTCTTTACATAGAAAATGAATAAATAGGAGCAAAATATTTATCTTGCCAATGTTCAAAGAAACTCTTTAAAAGATTACAAGAAAGTCTGATTGCTTAGACGCAAATGATGAAAAAAATAAATAAATAAATAAAATAAACATCAATGAAATTAAATAAATGAAATGAGAAAAAAAAAAAAAAAAAAAATCCCGGTGGGAAATTTGAGTGTAGTAATTGTAGTAATTTTTTTTGTTTGCTTTTAATTTTAATAAAAACAATAATAATTAATGAGAAAAGGATTTAAAAGGAATTTAAATATAATTTTCAGTTCCTAGGTGGACGTGAGAAGAACCAGATTATGGGCTTGACACAAGGGAGGTGACGTCGCTCCTTCTCCATTCATTTTCTATAGAACCTGCCTATTAAGGAGAAAATCACTGCCCTCCTCCAGCCAAGCGACAGGCGACATTCATGCATGTGAAATGTTGTGCTCGTTCATGCACACGGGGCTTGAGACGTAACACAAGAAAATAGAAAAATGTTCAATTTTTGTCGCTGTCACCTGGCACTACAGCCAACCAGCGAGGGGCTTCATGGACTGACCAATGAGAGCAGGCTAGACAGCGTAGTCTGCAAACACTTTGAACATGGAAGAATAGATCATTTTAACTTAATAAAAGGCAGTCGCGTGGCGCCAGAGTAAATTAGTCCAAACGTAGGTTCTGGATTTATCTCAATCAGCCTTGAGGTCCACCAAATGATGATATTCACGATGCTGTTTCCTATTTTCTAAATGCGGTTGCACCCAGGGTTGTCTCTTATTTATACAGTAACCAGCAAGATTTCTATCAATGCATGCAAAGTCTTCTGACTTTCTGTCTGTCATACGTTGTCATGTCAGGGACTGGTTTGAAAATGTCAAAATCCCCACCAATATCATAACCAATCAAATTTCTTGGAGAAAAGAGATCTTAGATCGTGATGCACGGCGCTGCTGCCGTTTGTCGCATCCCGTGTTTTCAGCTTCACAAAGGTTGCGATGAGTTTCACCTGTCGCTGTCGTTGGTCGCCTCCCGTGTGTCGAGCACATTACAATGTGATCTTCCCAAAGGAGGCAGGGGAGAAGAGCTGTTAGCATTTTGACAGCATCTCATTTTCTCTGATGGAGCAGCTGACAAATTGGTGGAATGTTGGTAATGCTGCAGAGAGGGAGATGCTGAAGTCTCCAGAGATCGTAATGATCATGTTAGGATGCTGTGTTTGTAGCCTAGCAAAAACAGCGTTGATGACATCACAGGCAATGTCTGCAGCGGTACGGGGTATGATATAAAGCGCTACCAGAATTACATAGGTAAACTCTCTGGGTAAATAATATGGCCAAAAACTCACAGCTAACAGTTTGATGTCCCTTTTGTAGATCTTCTCCTTTACAGTGATGTACAGGATGGCACCAATGGTGGTTAAAAAGCACCTCCCTTTAGCTTTTCTCTGACTTTCTTTGCAGTCTGCTCATAAATTCTTAAAGCAATGTACATACACATTACATTACTGCATTCCCTGTATTCTTTTTGAAACCTTGTTAGTACCTTGAGCTCATCCATGTTAGCTAGCAATCTCACATTAGCCATCACATCGGTTGAAAGAAATGGTGTGAATCTCCACCATTTTTCTCTTTGCTTCGTTCCTACCCTGCATCCTCTTCACTTTCTCTTTAACCCCTTTGGGATTTGGTGTGTTATTTCGCTGGTTATCTTGTTTTTGGAGAGGTAAATTAGTTGGTCCCACTGGTGAGCAACTCTCTTGTTTCCATGGACACTCATCATAACAAGTCTTGAAATCACATGAGCAGCACAGCTTCCGATTCAGTGTGAAAAAAGTATTCTTAAAAAATTAACTTGATGGTGTCTTAAAAAAATAGATTGTATCCCAAAAAAATCAAAACAGTACAGTTAGTGAAATGATCTCTGAAATTCCATAAACTCTGTAGATGAATCCCAACACTGATGCCTCCATATGGACACTTTATGTTATTTAGATTAAGAATTCTGTTGTGATCTAGAATGTTGGACAATAGGTGCCACTACGACTCCCGCCCCCAGAGCTAAATGTTATTACACTTTCATATAAGGTGAGCTAATGTTGCTATTATTGCTGTGGATGTGGATTAAAAATTTTGCAGTATTTCCACTCAGATATCTTTTGTGTTGTTATCAGAGGGAAAGAGCAAGTTCTAGGGATTAATGATGACATCTTAATCTTCCTCTAGATGTTCACTAAAGAAATGTTATCAAGCAACGTTTCCCCTAGCCTCCTCTCAAGCTTAACCCAGATAGCGAGCAGTATTCTAGTGAACAAGTTAGAAAATCCAGCTTCTGAATTACTTGCTGCCATGCAATCAAAAGGAGAGGTAGCTGTGGTAAGACAAAATGGGCAAAAACAGCAGACAGAAGGAGTTTCTATTTGCAAAGGCAGAGTTTGAAAATGCTTTACTAATTAGCTCGTGGTGACCACAAGCAGCAGGGATGGCAATAGAAGATGTTTAAAAAAAAGCAGTAAAAGAAATAATTGGACTAAAACAAATCCAATTTCTTATTAAACAACAAAGCCTAAAACTTAAGTTAACAGTGTTTTGCACACAGCACTGCATACAGAAAGCCTGCTATACTGCCAGTTTTAAAAAAATATGAGGTTTGAGTGAGTAACTTGAGCACTAAAGAATAATGAGAATTGCTGCAGCACTGAGACAGGGATGTTCTACCAATTTGGATATTTCACAGCTGATGCTTTGCAATGGTTGCTCTGTTTGTTTTTGATGATGATTTCCCATGATAAACTGCATGCACTGTATTTCCCAAGGTGCACAGCATGTGGCTGTTGTAGAGTGACAGGGAGTTTAAAGCTGCTAAAGTGGCTGACAATGGAAAATCATTTGAGCATTTGAGGGGATAACTGGGCCCTGAGAAGAGGTACTGTGGCTGGAAGAGATAAACTGTTCACAGCTACAGAAAACACTGACTAGAAGAGATTTAACAGTTTTCTGCTGAATGATAAAGTAGATCTTTGTGCTAATGCTAATCTATTTTTCCAAGTGTTGTCCTTTTTGATGCATTTAATGAAACGCCAATAGAAGTAGAACTCCTAAGCATATTTAAATAGTAGATAAAAGAAACTTAAGAAAAAATCTAAGGAAATACACTTTATAGTGCTGCACACATTTCCTGTTTAGTAAATGTGTTCTGCACTTCTGACAAGTAAAATTTTGCTAATATTTTACAAACATCACTAAGTAGAGTCAGTTACCAGTTCCCTGCTTTACCAAATTCATTTCCAGTGTTTAAAAAAAATTGCAACACAGGAGCTGCTGAAAACTGAAAGTCCTGCCTTTAGCTGTGTCCTCCTTTAAGGGCTCCAGTTCCCTAACCACATAGTTTCCACTGCAGGCACCGGGGACTACACAAAGGAACAGAGAGATATTTCACCCTTAAAACAGCCCTGGTCAAGAGGTAGTGCTCTTGAGAGTTCCCTTACTGTTGACATTCATTCTAAAGAACAAACAAAACCATACTCACACCTAGAACAACCCTGTACAAAGATGCCATACTGGCAGATTTAGTGAGACTTTTTTATAGTCCCTTCACTGCTCTGTCTGTCTGCACTCTCAGCACTGATCCTCAAAAAGAGAAGTGAGAAAGGCTTTTTATTCTCTCACATCAGTGGACTAATTTCCTAATTTAAAATGATATCCAGAAATGCTTTTGTTCATTGAAAAAAATCCCCTGGGATGGGACTTTTAGCTGAATATGGCTATAGTTACACAAAACTTCTGTAAAGTTTTAACAGCAAGTCTAAAGCATCAATATGATCATGGACGAAGTATGTTCTATGATATGTGCAGCTTATAGTTGCAACCTCACAATAGCTTACATTTGTTAACTCCACACTGATTTTTATTTGGGGGAAGAGAATGCAGCTATTTGACTGACATGTGGAATCATTCATCCATTCTTTTCGACTTATAAGGGGTTGGGTAACAGGGGCAGCTGCCTAAGCAGGGAAGCCCAGATTTCCCTCTCCCCGCTCACTTCTTCCAGCTCATCCAGGGGGATACTGAAGCATTCCCAGACCAGTCAAGAGACATAGTCTCCCTCCAGCATCTCCTGGGTCTTATCAGGGGTTTCCCCCCAGTGGGATTTGCCTGGAACTTCTCACCAGAGAGGCCTCCTAACCAAATGCCCAAGCCACCTCATCTGGCTCTTCTTAATGCAGGACCAGCAGCTTTACTCTGAGCCCCTCCTGGAAGACTGAGCTTCTCTCATCTCTAAGGGAGAGACAGGCCACCTGGCGGAGGAAACTCATTTCAGCTGCTTGTATTCCCGATCTTGTTCTTTTGGTCACTACCCAGAGCTCATGACCATAGATAATTATAATAATAATACATTTTAATTATAAAGCACTTCACCTTGGTTGAAACAAATCCTAAAGCGCTACACAATAAAAAAAATGTTCATAAGAACAGTGTTAAATGGTAAAAGCAATTACTGTTAAAACCACTGATAAAAAAGAACAATAAAAACACATTAAAATCTAGACATCTCAGAAGCTACTGAGAAGCTTTTGAAAGTAAAAACGTTTTTGAAGGTAAGGTAGGGACATAGATCAACCGGTAAATTAAGAGCTTTGCCTTTTGGCTCAGCTGCTTCTTCAATATGACAGACTGATGCAGAGTCCTCATCACTGATGAGCGATCTGCCTGTCATTCTCCTGCTCCATCCTTCCCTCACTCATAAACAAGACCCCGAGATACTTGAACTCCTCCACTTGCGGCAGGACCTCTCTCCCTCTCTTTTCAGCTGAAGATCATGGTCTTGGATTAGGAGGTGCTGATTCTCATCCCAACCCCTTCACACTCTGCTGCAAACTGATCCATCCCTCAGCTTAGAAATTCTGTCCATAAAAGTTATGAACAGAATGTTTGACAAAGGACCTCAGCTGCAGCCTTTTTTTTGCAGTCCAAACCTCACTGGAAATTAATCTGACTTACTGCCAGCAATGTGGACCAAGCTCTGGCACCGGTCGTACAGGTACTGGATAACTCATACAAGGGGGTCTGGTACTCATACCCATACTCCCATAGCGCTCCTACAGGACACACCTGGCGACACGGTTGGATGCCTTTTCCATGGCAACAAAACACATGTAGACTAGTCCAAAACTCTGCAAAGGGTGTAAAGCACATCAGTGCCAGGGACCGTAGGAAAGCCCATCCACAAGTCCCCAGACTCTGCTTTCTCATTGGAAAGTGCGTTGGCGGGACTGAGGAGGTCTTCAAAAGATTTTTTCCACTGACCTACATCGTCTCAATTCAAGGTCAGCAACATCCCAATCCCACTGCAGACAGTGTTGATGGAGCACTGCTTCCCCCTCCTGAGCCACCGGAAGGTGGATGAGATTCTCTTCAAAACTGTTCAGAAGTTGTTCTCCATGGTCTTTCCGAACTCCTACCAAGCCCAGGTTTTTGCCTCAGCAACCACTGAAGTTACATTCTGCTTAGCCTGCCAATATTTGTCAGCCGCCTCAGGAGTCCCACAAACCCAAAAGGACTGATAGGACTCCTTCTGCTTGACGGCATCCTTCACTGCTGGTGTCCACCAGTTCGTTTGGGGATTACAGCCACAGCAGGCACCCACCACCTTACGGCCACAAAGCCGGTCGGCCACCTCAACAATGAAGGCACGGAACACAGCCCACTCAATGCTGCCTGACTCAACCGGCACATGGCCGATATAGTCTGCCGGACGAAGAAGTTGAAGCTCTTTCTGGCATTTCTAATATAAATTATTTAGATAACATATTGCACCTAATGTTGTGTATAATGTGCTTTTTTTCTCTCTCTCTTTCTTTCTCTCTCTAGTTAGAAAATAAGTAAAAGGTGAAAAAGGTTGAACACACATATTTCCCAAGAGAGCACCTTCCAAATTTCTATTTCTTGTTTCCACAGATTCAATTGACGGCTTCGGTACCAATTACTAAAATCAAGCCTTCCTTAAAAAAAAAAAAAACCCATGGGGTTATGCGTCAAGAGCAACTCGTGCTTAAAAAAGGAAAAAAAGTTAGTCAAAAAGCATATCAGTCCAGAATAACTTTTTGATGTTAGACATCTTCATTATGTGTGTTTTATTTCAATCATATATGACTAGTGGGAAAACTGAATGATCTTCAAGTACATTTTAGGCATTTTTAAAGATATTTTGACTCCAGATCTTCTGTTTTAAAATGAATACTGTAGCTTTGTTTTACTTTAGTTTTTTCTCATATTGAAAAAAAAAACACTATCTGAGCTGTAGGTTCCATTTCTTGTCTCCATTTCTCCTATTTTCATCCTCTTAGAATAATGAGGTGTATAACTGTAGATATAGCAAGGGTATCAATCTGAACCTACAGGCCTCGTCCAAAGCCATCATGTTTGTTAGTATGCCAGGAATAACAAATGACTTAACCTGCTTTCCTCTTTAATAACCCTGTACACCTACAAAACAGCAGTTACAGAGATACCACACTAAGTGCTTCTTAATTCAATTAAAAAAAAGCATGGACAATGAGCATGCAGTGTAAAAAGAAGTCCTTGAGGCAGAGATAAACTTTACAGCTCTACATTTCTTCTGAGATAGCAGATGGATGTTTTATGTGGAATTTGCTCTCAAAGAGGCTGATTCAGGACAAGTTTTATTTCAGTATTTTTTATTAGATTTTTTTTACATCCTGTATTTATGCACAATTGTTAGTGAAGAATAAAACTTGTTGCAAATTATGTAGCTATGAGCCAATAGCAGCGAGTTCCATCCACTTCTTGTTATATAGCTGAATATCTATTTTCTAAGAAGGTCATCACAATCATTCTAAGAGTCTGGTTATTCATGACATCTTTACTTTAAATGGTACATATGTGGATTGATTCATCATCCTTATTATATATGTAGATAATTGATTTCAAGGGCAGATATTTTCAAGCTTAATTCTATCAGTAATCGATAAAAAGTAAACCTTGGTCTTTGGTCATTGTTCTTATTTCCAGGAATTTGAATTGTAACTAGTTATCATGTTTATACACTGCCCAGCAAAACCACAGACATTTCTATTCATAAATGAACACTATGTTTCATAAGCAGTGTGCCTGAATAGAAAATGTACTATTGTTATTATGGCAGTATTTCCTTCCACCTTTATTAGTGACTGTCATATTTCATAACATAATGAAGCAAGGAGAAAAATATGAGAAAAAAATGAGCAACTTTGATACAGTTGGATGCACCCTTTCGCAGTTCATCACCACCACTTACACACTGGACTTCCTGAACTATTCCAAGACGTAAAGATGCTGACCCTTAACTTTATGTTTATTTTGTCTTTTGGAATTGGAATTGGACAAAATCCACCCTCCAACTACTTATTCTGCTGTGAAGCCAAAATGCTCACTGCAGAGTAAATAAGGCAGGAGCTTCTGAAAAAAAAAAAAAAAACTGTGACAATGAGCATTATTTTTCAGTAATATGGGGGGGTATTTGAATAAAGGAATAAAAACTGAATTCAGGTACTCAGTATTAATGATACCTACAAAGCAAATACTACTGCAAAAATTGTTAAGTAATTTAGGCTTCTGCATCTGCTTTATTTGTGCCCATGGTGTCAGACTTCATTTTGAATAAAATCTGAATCTTTGAAAATGAATGATAATGAGGGCATGTGCAGCCCAAATGTGAAATTTCCCGATCTAGTCTTTTTACAAAGACAGCATGGGACATAAAAGTGAACTCAATCACCATCTTCGAGCCGTCTAATAAGGGGTTGGATTCCCTTTTTTTCCTGTGAGGCAAATGTCATTAATACATTGACATGTAACACTGTTGTCTGGCTCAAAGACCATATACTCATAATATGTATAACTTATATAATAATGCATCACATACACAATTCTAATGCATACAAAATCTCCATACTCCCTCTTCTGATATACATTCTCAAAGTAAAGGAGACTGGAGTAATTGTTGACAGCAATGTATGTTTTGAATGCATTTTTTTCTTACATCAAGAACAAATTGATTATACAGTTTAGAATTCTCAGTCTCTTCACTAACATGCACCTCTGTGTTCATCTTGCTCACTCCACATTGCATTCAGAGAAGCAAATTTGCGTCCAAGAACCCGGCCCCTTTCACTAATGCTCCTCCTTGTCAGAGACAAAGAGGTTTTAAGACTGGAGGATTTGGCAAGCTCCACCACTTGCAGGCAATATTTCAACCCATCCATCTCGCTAGGATAATAGAGTGTCCTTGCCTTTCAACGCCTAGAGGAGTGACCAGTTATCACAAGCCACCAGCTCCATTGTTAATAAAACAGGGGATGGAAGGATCACATTGAGGAAGAAGATAAAAAGAAAGAAGGATGGAGAGAAGGGTAAAGGAGAAATGGGTCCGTGTTATTCTGACAGACGCCTCACAAAGGTGAAGTTGATCATGATCAGCAGCCAGTTGCCAAGCTGGCAGGAGTTCGCTTTTAACATCTTTGCTATGGTTTCTGTGAAAATACATTTAGCCCAATCACATCTCTCTTCAGACCATGGAGAGGGGTGGAGAAGTGAGGAGAGGGGAGATGAGATGAGAAGAATTGGAGTGGAGAGGTGGGGCAGGCAGTGTTAGGCTGATCTAGCTAATGGCCAAACTGACCTTCACAGAAAGTCAAACAGGGAGAAGAGAAAGTAGTGTGTCATACAAGACTACTGCAGTTTAATCAAGGCTGCTTCCATTATGCTTGACCTCACTATGATTTTAGGGAAGTAGTTAAAATTTAATTGATTGCTCAGTAAGTGTGTGGACAACTGAAATCGTGTGGGGCAGGATAAAAGAAATGGAAACAAATAAAAAGAAAACAAAAGAGAAAACAACAAGTGCTGCAGACTGTGGAGGGAGCTTGTAATATTAGAAGATCAAGTGACTATATTGTTCATCATCAGGGCATCAATGCTCAAGTAGCAGAAAAAATGAGTAAAGGGTGATAATGTACAGAAAAAAATATCATTTTGAATTTTAGAAGAGAGCAGATCTGGTTTCATATAAAGTAAAATTGCTCCAGGCCTTTCCTCCTCCATCTTTATTTTTATCATTTCTTTCCACTCTGCAGTCCACAGTGCATTCCCCGGCTGCACCTGATTGAGATATAGTCTCAGGGAAATGCTCACAATGACAACCGCATCTCTCGTAGGATCACTGTTTAATCTCACCTTAAAGTTTCCCTGTCAACAACTACTGAAAAGCACACTGCAGTTTCCAAATCTTACTAAAGTGAGGTTTGTGGCAGAAAAAATCCACCTCTTGACAAATGCTACTGCAGTCTGAAATGCAGATTTCTTTAGTTGACTCACAGAAGGCTGCACCTTCTGTTAAAAGAAGCTTTTTGAGGAAAGCTCCAAAGTACTATTCAGACTAAGAGACAAAGAGATTTTCTGGTTTGATTTAAAAAATATCACAACAAATTTTCTAAAAGCTTAAATTCAGAAAAAGAAGGTGATAATTACACCCCCGATCTCATGAAATATGCACACATTCGATGTCCTACATCTCCATGTCTTTTTTTTTCTTGATGATGATCAATTTCCACATCTTGCTAGTGTTTACTTGGTCACAAATGGTTAATCGGAGAAAGTAGATGACCTTTGTGATTATTATGCAACAGGTTGCTGATTTAAAACATAAAACTGCTTAACTTTGGTGTAAACAGGAACATGTTAAAAGACATTTAAAATTAAACCAAAAACAAAAAAAAACAAAACTGCTTTTAGTAAAGTATCAAATAAAAGATTTTTAAATAAATGAAGAAAAGGGGCTGCAACAATTTAGTCGTTAATCCAAAATGACGAAAACAAGTTTTCAGTGAGAACGCGCTTCTATCCACATGCACAGCTCGACACAAGTCTGGCAGACTGCTTTAGTCTTGTCTTTGTCCATTTACATACTTCATTGTGAAGCCGAAGTGCTCCCAAACAGGACATTTTAACAATGGAAGAGGGTCTGCAAGCTCTGATTTCTCTTTAAAACAGTTGCTGGTCACAATATCCGCTAGCATAGTTAAAAGCAGTTAAGGCAGATTTATGCTTGGGCGGCGTCTGAATGTAGTTGGCCATGGCGTAGCTGACACTGGTGAGTTTGCTCTCACACTCGAGAGTAGGGGGTGCGCATCATTTTGTTGTTGCGATGTGGTTTTCTCCTCCTAACCTGAAGGTGGCAGCAGGGGTGGTATCGGCCAATAAACTCACCAGGTCAGAGTTCTTTTGATGGTTCACTTCAGCTCGGTAGGTATTTTCTGTTTTAAAACAACAATGGAGTCTAGTATAGGGACAGTATAGGTTCCATAGGGAGATATTGATTGTATGGACCGAATTGTAACAGCACAACTGTTTCTATGGAATTGTTTAGTGGCTGGTAGTGGTAGTGAGAATGTAATAGAATCTGAATATTGTTGTAATTTACAGGGGTGGGATTACATAAGCTTTTGCTTCCACCACACCACACACCACCACAACTTTTTGTGTTTTCTTTTTTTTTTTTGGTGTAGTATTTTTATTTTTGTTTTTATTTGTCATTATGTTCAAATAAACTTCAATCAATCAAGTGTCTTTATTAGCTTGTTGAAGAAAATGAAGAAATAATTCAATCAGCCTCTCATCATCTTGATCCACTGGTTATTGTTTTTAAAAACGGTGGTTACCACACAAATTCAGCAAGAAGATCCAGATATCCAGTAACACATGATCCCAAACTAACCAATCACGAGAGAGTACCTGCGTAACCGTGTGCTTAGCAGGGGTGCACGTCAGGTCTGGAAGAGGTGCGCGTCGAGCCTCTGTGGAGCTATGCCTAGCCTATGGTGGTTACACAGACGCAGACACAAATGCCACGCGACCATAAATCTGCCTTTATTCTTTCATGTGAAACTAGAAATGTCTCTATTCCAAACCAAACGTTCTGTTCCCAAAAATCAGAATACGGACAAATGTGTCATTATGCATTTTATAAATATCAGATAAAATAAATAATAATAATAATAATAATCGCATTTCATTTAATGTGGAACTTTCATTTTGCAGTCCAATTTTTATTTTTCTCTCTTTTTATTTTGAGTTCTTATATTCCAATGACGCAGCGTGAATATCTGTAACCTTTGCTTCCCTGACTTGCCTGCTTTTATTTCCCAGTCCATCACAGCTCCTAATGCCTGTCAAAAAGTTGCTGATCTCAGATAAAATAGTACTTTCTGTTCCTGTTCATTACTTTCAAGACAAGTTGTCCTCACAAGTAAGGAGACATATAGAGATAAATATATTTTCAATTACCTGTCAATAATTTTAAGCGACTAATAATTATCAACCACCTGTGGTCATGTCAGGGCTGACTGAACGACTGTCAGTGGCATCTTCCAGCTCTGTTCCAGAGATTTTGACATCCCACCATTCTTGTCTAGTTTACTTTGACATACCAATCTGCATTAATCACTACCTGCCCATTTGTTATTTATGCTTGTTTCGTCCAATTCAGTAATAAGTCATTTCTTAAATTCCTGACGAGCTGATTCTCCAAGATCAGCAACCGGAGAATGTAGTGGACCGGGAAGAAAAAGTTGACAGGTTAAGGAAACAAAGGTTATGTGGGGGACTCAGTGAACATTTGCAGAACATTTAGAGAACTTTCCATTTTGACGTTCATGCAAAGTTGACTGAGTGTCACAGCCAATGTTGCCACAGAGCCTTGTGAGCCGTTGGAGTTTACCAATGTACTGCTCACTTTGACATCCTTTGTCATCCCTCAGGAACCCAGTTGATTCCTGATATGATGCTGAATTGGACTGAACAGGGCCTAGTGGGAGGAACACTTGGCAGTGATTTGTCAGAATTCAACGCTCACTTTCTGAAGTGCTCCACTGCGGTGAAACCCAGACAGATAGCCACGCCCCTTCATTTAAATATAAGAACCTAAAAAAAAGGGCAAAACAAAAATAGACAGCTGAATAAAAGTTCAACATTAAATGTGTTAATAAATAAATGAAACATATTTAATAAATTAAATAAATCAATAAGTGTTATTAAATGAATAATCATTAAAAATGTATATTTTATTAATTTATTTTGTATTTATTTTATAAGATCTTTATTCATTTCAGTATTTATTTACACAACAAAGAATAACATAACAATTTTAAAGTGTTTTTTTTTTTTTTTTTCACACAGTCACATCCGTACACTCACATACACACACAAACAGAACGGAAATACCCTTAACTGAAAGTAGACGTAAAAATCCTAATAAAAATAAACAGAAAAAATATCTGGCTTGATGCTGCTGTGAAGAAAACAATATTGTGGAGATCCATCCACGCAGGCTGAGGTCCCCATCACAGCCATAGGGCTGCAGTGCCGGACCCCAGCATCCAGACAGCACGATTGCTGCAACAGCAACCCTGCAGACTGAGAAGGCAAAGCCCCCGGTGTGGTGGGCCTCTGTGAGAAAAACTGGAGTTAAAATGTTAAAAAGTTAAAACAAAAAACCAATTAAATCTCAAAACAATAAAGAATAAAATGCAGAAGTTTAAAAAAGTACATAAAAATAATGTACTGAAATGGGACAAAAAAAGAGACTAAATCACAAATCAATTGACAAAATAAACACATAAATAAATAAATATCTGAAACACAAAAAGACAAAGATCCAGGTAAATTGCTAAGTAAAAAGAATAGGTCTTGAGCCTTGTTTGTTTTTTTTTAAAAAACATCAAGTCTTCCTTGTCTTGCTGTAAGAGGCCACTGCTGTCACAGGGTGCTGTTGCCATGGTGGACTGGTGCTTGGTCTGCAACAATGTTTAGGTGGGTCACACTGACAGAGTAACATTGACATGACTGCCAGGATACAAGGCTTCCCAGCAGAAACCTGCATCCTAACAAGATGATCAATGTTATTCACTTAACCTGTCAGTGGTTTTAATCTCATGGCTGATTAGTGTATATCGATTTCTTCATTAGTTTTTTTTTTTTTTTTTTTTTTGTGTGTGTGTGTGTGTGTGTTAGCATGGAAGTTTTAAATAGTGGTAGTAACTTAAAGCAAAGCAGATGAAGAAATTTGTCCAAAATTCAAATATATTGAAAAATGTTACTAAGAGCAAGTAAGCATGTCAAAGGAAAGTATGACTAATACTCCATTGGCAAGTAGATACATCATGCAGTTGTTGCCAGCCAAATATAGATGAGTGATGCAGCAGATATGGCTTTTAAAAATGTTAAACTTTGCCCTTTAATTACTCTGAATACTGGAAAAGCGTTTCATAACACCTGGCTCATTCTTTTCTCAAACTGACACCATCAAACTGGTGTCTCACATTACATGATTAGCTCTGGATCATTTAATTTTAATAAAAAACAACAAATTTTTGATAACATATTTACAATTATCCACTTTGCAAATGTTTTGCCAAAACAGAACACTAGCAAAAATGGGAAGACCTTTAACAGAGAGCTCTCCACAAATAATACAGGCATGGTGTTCATTCACTATTGTGTACTATAAAAATTGCAACTTATAAGGCTATATAACTGTAGCATCATTGGTTATTGTATTTCCAAACCCCTTAAGTCTCCTCTCTAATATCAGTACATAGCTAAATGAGATTTAGCACTTCAGTCTGTTACAAAAGTCTAAAAATTGTCAGCATTAAAAGCAGCAAGCATCTATAGCATTTTGCTAATGTGATTTACCAGCCCGATCAATAAGTACATTTTAGAGTAATACATTTTAGCCCATGTGTAAGTCTTGTAACTGTACTCGACGTTTCTTCATTTTCAGACTCTAAAGTGACACCTCAAAGGATTGTTTCTGACAACTGCATCATCTCCTCAGTGTTGGCTCAGATGGTATGTCTGCCTCTCTGGACTCCCTTATATTGATTCTGTTCAGATTTTTCTTCAAATTCATAAACTTTGTGGTGGTGAGCTTGCAAACTTGCGAAGGTTTATTTTCATTATAAAGCAATTAAAGTAATTGAACAGCAACTTGTCAACAACAGGAAAAGACTAAAATAATTACATAAAGTCAGAATAGAGCAAGCTGAGGGTGCACCTGTGCCTGAAACATTAGTCCCCTGCCACTCATAGATTATATCTTTCTTTTTGTATGCAAATTAACAGAAACTATATTAATAGATTTGTTCTAATGTGACCTTATCTTAAATGGTAATTAATAAAATACAATATATGTCTAAATTAATTCTAGTGGGCAAATATGTTGACTGTTTTGTATTCCCATCATAAAAATGCTTTAATCTACTGTTTTCCAGACACCGGTGATGCATGGACATGACAGTAAATATATTGATCCTTAAGAGTCCACAGACCTCAAAGTGAAAAACTCCCAATAAATCAATGCAGTCTATGAGGTTCTTTTCCAGTTTGTTAATGCATTTATCCACCACAACTACTCTTAAGGATACAGTTTGCTGTGTGACTACATAATAAATGCAAGATCCATTTTTCTCCACACAATTATGAGTATGATTAAACCATTAATGAAGAAAGGTATCTGTGTGGCCAAGGACTGCTCGACAATCAGCCCAAGGACTCACAGGCTATAGAAGGGAATCATTTCCACCAGCTGTGTCTTTTCATGTTAGCTCTTGCCCCTTTTTCAACCCCTCCTTCCCCAATGCAACAACTCCCTGATGCACTCCGAATGACAGAGGAAAGGAAATTATCGAACACCAATACAATAAAGCTGTCTGGTAACTTAATAGGGCTGCTGAGTAGGGGCACTGTGGCCATCTTGCTTTGAGGCGATAATGAGAGTCATCATTCCCTATTGGGCTGGAAAAAAGGAGCCTGTGTGAGTGAACATACATTTGTGTGTGCACATGCGTGTGTCAGTCTTTGAGCTTCTTTCGTCCGGTGAGGCCCAATAAGCAAACACTGCAGTGTTTTAACAAAGCCAAAGAGATATTCTGCTGAACACAGCTTGGGAGAAATCCGTGAGAAATCTTGTTCATTAAATCAGGCTAAAATCCAAATATTGACTTTGAAAGCTTCAGGGACACAAAACACACACAGTGTCCCATTTATCATATTACATTTCTCTCAACCATGTATATGTTTTAGAAATATTTCCCCGGTTGATAAAAGAAAGCCATCTTTTAATAAAAACCAAAGACATGTCCGTTTTAACTTAATAGGGAACTGATCTTATATGGAAATCTCTAATGATACGTTTGCCAAAGTGACACAGTGCTGTGCAAACAGTGGACTTATACTCAGAAATATTTATCAAATTCCAAATGCAAAGGACTAGTTTACTGTTTATGTTGCCAGTGGCATTTCATTTAAATAAATCATACAAATTCAAGAACACCATCTGCAAGTATGTTTGTACATTAAAAAAGATCCTAAGGGATTCAGTCCAAGACACAGTATGTAAACATTGAGCTACTGCACCTCTGTCTTTCTTTAATTGTGATGTATTGCATCAGACAACAGTTTCACAAGATTACACTGTAGACTAGGCAGGCGGTTTAATATTACAGTATTGTTGTTCAGCACTTGCCTTCTCTCCTGGCTCAGTTTTAGTATAGTGTAGGTTTTAAGCCTAAGATGGATGTGTGATTGTGTAGCAAGCAGAATATGCAGACAAAGGTCAAAAGGCGTTGTTTGATTCTGTGTATGTGTTGGATGAAACATGACAATCTATCCATTAAAAAATCCCTCTGCCCATTTGCAAGCATCTAATCAAGTTTCATTAATGGATTTCGCTCTCATAATGTAACAACACTGGAGCTATTTTTTCTGCCCACACAAGGCTGAAGAAAAAACATAGCCCTTTGATAAGTTAACAATTAATTAAAAGTTCAAATAACATGCTAACAAAATTTTGATCTGCTGATTGTGCTATGTCTAAATAATACAGTCAAATCAGTGCACAACACAGTGGTGAGCCTGAGGACACCGTGGGGATTTGGGAAAGGGGGACTGCATTGTGTTTACACCTATGCCTTGTTATCATCTCCCATTTGCTGATGGTAGACTCATGGGTCCTCAACAAGTGATAAATATTTAATGCAGAGACAACTAAAGGTACAACTTATGGGAACTTTACTATTCCATAAAAAATAAACAAGCTTTTGCTGTAGTATGTATTTAGAGGTGTAAATGTATAAAGTTAACAATGACCTTACAATATGTAAAATAATGTAAAATGTATTAAATTCCTTGAAGGTTTTTACAAGTTTCCCAGTTACTCCTTATTTGTTTTGCAACATTCATTTGTCAAATAAATAAATAAATAAATAATAATAAAATAAAATATTCTATTTAATATCTCGATTGACTGAGCAAAACTTTAAATACATGTGCTTCACATATTCTCAAGCTGTGTATACAAGCTGGTATATAAGCCAGTGCTGAATGACCTTGGGGAATCTTTGGTAAGCCATATAAGGATGTATTTTTCTTTAGGAGACTCTAAACAAGAAAAGCAAGATCCAAATGTCTCCAGGTTGCCCATACATGAACACAGGATATAGAGAAACCCTCTACTGTTAATTTCTTTATCAGACCTCATAGATTGTAGTTTTATTCTTTGCAGTTTGGCTGTGGTACAAAAGCTTGTAATTAAGCCTTGTTAAATTGGTGTCTTTCACCACAATTTTAAATAAACTGAGAACAGATACCACATAAACAGTACATATATATATATATATATATATATATATATATATATATATATATACACTTATACACTATACACTTATTTGTCTGTAGTTGTCTTCAGCTTCAACAAATTCATGTCTAATCATTTCTTAAATTAAAATAAGTCAGAATACTTGTCAGTACGCAAAGTAGTGCTACAACAGTGAGTTGTTTCATTGCTGGCAGATGTAAAGTTCCTTTAAAACTGTTATCCAATTTTCAAATACTAATCCTATCTGCTGTAATATACTCTAAGATAACAATAGCACTTTACTGTTATTTTATGCTAATTGATTTTTCTTTTTGGAATAATTGTCCACAGAAATATGGATACAGAAGGTGAAAAAAAGATACAACAGAAGAAACATCTCCTATTATTGCAACACACAATGGTTAGTACAGAAATCACAGACTGCAAATTATCTCCGCATCATGAAAAAGCAAAAATAAACTTGGCACTGTAGTGTGCAATGGAGGCAGATTATGGTGAGAGTCCAAGTTTCCCCCACCTCATGTTGATATACTGTAGCTGATAACAGAGTAAGAAAAACTGACATCATTAAGATTCACCAGTGTGTAAACAAAGCAGCACAAGCAAACCTCCTCTAACCCCTAGATGACTATCAAGCGCTGTTTTCCAAGCTTGGTAGTAATGAGACAAATACTTATTACTCAAGTAAAAATGGCATGAATATTAGCATCACATTAGGCCCTGAATTTATGGATGTTCTAAGTACAATATGTCACTGTTACTCTGAGGCAGAATATGTTTAAACACTGTAAAGAGAAGAAGGGGAGAAATAAATAGACCCTGTATTTAGTATCTCACTCTGGAGCATTCTGGAGCAAGGATGAAAGCATGAATGAGGAATGATAGCATGTCTATCCAACAATATGTGGCCTCTGCATGGAATACTGAAGTAAGATGGAATACAAAATAATTGGAATGAAATTATGAAATGGAGCCATTTTTATCAGGCGAAACTACAGTGATTGTTTAGTCAGAAATGGGACCATCAGTACTCACTAAAGGGGTGCAAGGGGTCCAATATTCAGGATTCAGCTCTGCTCGCGGACGAAGGTCCAGATATTCAGGGTTCAGTTCAGTTCGGGCACGAGTTAAAGTTCCCTTTATGAAAGATTGAAAAAAGAACAAGGTCTGTTAGAAGTGCTTGTTTAATTATGGTTTTCATTCATATAATTAAGAAGAGTTAATGTTAGTAATCCACCACAGCAAAGTAAATAAAAATAACACTATTGATTAATTTGATTTTTAATTAAATCAGGTTTTTGTACATATTTTCCTGCCTTTACATGGATTTGACTCTATGCCATTTACACTTAACTGAGTGATGATATTCCATTAACACTAAATAATCATCACCATTTTATAGTGAAATGCCAATTCAACATTTTTCCAATAATTTCAACAAGAATTTCTGTTAAATGAATATCAAATGAGGTTAGAATGCAGTTTTCCATTCCTCAGGCTCTCTGCCCTAAATGACAGGCCAATGGAATGGACTGAATCTGCAGGGCCCCATGAGGTCTATGATGTATACTGTAATTATCTGCTGATTCTCAAAATGGCTATGTGTAATGAGGCTATGCTGCATGAAGCCCCAGGCATAAATCACTGTCTTAAACTGACTTCCAGATGACCAACAACAACATAGAGCGAAAGCAGAGAGAAAGAAGACAATGGGTTATCTGGGAAACACTATTATAAACTTGTGCCTCTTATCAGCAAACACCATATTGTTAGCCAAACGTCTTATTTAAAACATTTTTCTAAAAATAGTCAGCTCACATAATTTTTATTTCTTCAATGCTTAGGTGTCACTTTATGAACTTCTAACAGCCTTATCCAGCAAAGCAACACAGGTTGATTTTTTTATTTATTTATCTATTTTTGTTTAGCTTGTGTTAGACTGAACTAAGTTGAATGACAACGTGCCAGTCAGCCTGTCAGACTGTCTGCTGTCCTTGGCATGAAATTGGCTCCACTGCCTGACTCATGCATGCAATCATAAATAAGTATACTACTACCACATACGTACACACTCTGATTTTTTTTTTTTTTGTTTGTTTTTGTTTATTTATTTTTTTTATTTATTTATTTTTTTTGTTTAGGATCGAAATGTTTTTATTTCATGAACCAAACAATGTACATTGTTGGGTGACTGTTAAACAAGCATAGTTGAAATACAGCATTGTGTTCTTTTGAGAGTTGTCTTCACTGGTTTATGAATTTAAAATATAAGAAAAATAAATACATAAATAAATAAAAGCTTTTTATTTTAAAATGAGTCATCATCAGTGAAAGCCCACCAACAGGTATACAAGCAGGGAAAACATCTAAGGAATGCTGAAATTACTAAAAGTGGGTTAAAAATTGTCCAACACATCATTAAAACTGGAAGGATAGTGGGGAAGCATTGTCTTCCAGGAAGGAATGTGGTTATAAAGAAATCCTGAATGAGGGTGATCTGTGTTCATTTGGTGAAATCAAATCAAAGAAAAACAACAGTAGAACTCAGAGCTATGTTAAATAGTGAAAAAAAGAACATTTCCACTTGTACAATATGAAGGGAACCCCAGGGATTGGGACTGAACAGCTGTGCAGCCATAAGAAAACAACTAATCAGTGAGGCTAACCAAAAAAATATGCTGCAATTTACAAGAGAGCTTAAAGATTGGAGTCTGGAGCAATGGACGAAGGTCATGTAGTCTGATGAGTCCAGATTTTCCCTGTTCCACAGAATGGGTGCATCAGGGTATAAGAGAGCCAGATGAAGTGACGTAACCATCACATCTAGTACCTACTGTCCAAACCTGTGGGGGCAATGTTATGATCTGTGGTGGATAAAATAGGTTTGTGCTTTGAATGGTAATGGCTTGCTGAGTTATGTCTCATATTGTAACATAGATGTGTTAGTATCATTCAAACTACCAACAGCGGGCAATGAGGAAACAATTTTTGAAAAGTTTTTGTATTAGTAACACATTTACATATCCTTACTATATATACTGGCCAGCGTGAAAGCAAATGAAGCATTAGGAAGTAGAAAGTAATTAGAATAAACTTAGAAAATAATTTTACCAAGACAAGTATGACAAAATAAAAATGGCCTGTTGCTGGTTTTCACATTGGAAAAATGAAGCAGAGTAGTGTAGGCTTGTGTGCTTGTGTTGGTGTTACTTTAATTGTTCTTTAAAAACCAATATTCCATTTCTAAAATGTGCATAGATCATTTTAACAAGAAACTTTTCTTAAAGCAGTTTTCCTTACAAACTCCTGCAATAAATGGAGAGATACAAGGAAAATGGGTAAAAAGGAACAGGGCCACACTCAGAACCTCTCTCTCATTATGTATCGTCTTAATATACTATTTCCACTTGTCTGTCACTCTAATTAATGGCAGTGCTCTTCCATAAACCACCCAGAATGTAGGATTATTTATTAGTACCTAGCCATTTCTCAACAGTATGATAAGGAACGGTGAGAAGGGAAGAGTTGGCAACATTATAATTGGTCGTTTTTCACTTCACATTGTCAGGGTGATTGTGGTAAAATCCCTAGTTGAAGTTGACAGTATCACATGTTATACTGTCAACACGGACAACAAAAATAAGGCGCATGAATAAAACAAGTTATTGAGATTGATTGAGTGCTGATGGTGCTATGAGGTTTATTATACTTTCCATTAAAGTTACTTTACTTTATTACCTGAAATGGAAAGTAAAATATCTCAGATCAAAATGTTGCAGCCAAATTAAAATGATCTTTAAAATCTGGGAAACACAAAGAGATGTGGAGCCAATGTTATTTGAGGTGTTGATGATTGATTTGAATTGGGAGACAGCTGTTAGCATGCATAAATGTCCAAAACTGAAAAGTACCCCAGCAATATATAGACATATTTAAAATGGGATGGGGGAAAAAAAAAAAAGATGAAAAAAGGAGAATTTAATAAAACCAGCAAAAGAATGAAGAACATGTTTTCATCTCATATAAATGGGACTGTCAGCCACCAGGGACTTAAAATGCCTTTCTGTGCATAAAATAAACTTCTACTGTGGGAAATTCAATCACATGTGGACATATGTCACCTTAAATTCTTATGGATGGGAGTATGGGAGTCTACAGTAAGCAGGAGCATTTAGATGCTGTGTTGGTCATGTCCTAAATAATTCAATAGTGAGCTCAATTGTTGACAAGATGTGGTCCGTGTGTGTAGGTTATTGGGCGATTGAAGGGAAACGGGGGGAAAGGTTGAAAGTGAGGCCATCTAACAGCTATGGCCTAACATTTTCAACATCTAATAAAGTGCTAAATCTTTGCTGAATAAGAGTCAACATCTCATTCAAGCACATTGTTTTGAATGAGACTGGTGGCTATCTAGAAAAAAATATAATGATTTTCTGGATAATATCTGTCTGAGGAACCAAGACGTGGTTAAGTCTGGAAAAAAAAAAACAGCATGCATATTCATATTCAGGCTACACAACACTAAGCTGTTGAACTCTGAGACAAGAGTGTAAAACATGCACATTGATTCAAATCCAGAACCCATAATGAGATCTCTGTAACCATTGAGCCACCATCCTGTATACTGCATCCACCTTTGAATAAAGCACAGAGCAATTCAGCAAAATACCAAAAAAAGCCCAGGTAAGGAAAAACTGGAAGATAACACTTCTCTTTTGTGCCAGGAAAAACATGTCTCCAAAAACATGAGGCTTTCTGGAAGGAATCATTTCAGGTTGAGATATTGTGGCGCTTGTTTTTTTTTTTTTTTTCTATGGAAGGGGTAAATGCCCTTATTTACATGCTGCTATCAGCAAACATGTCTTCCAAATGAAAATACTTGTTATTGTCATCTTGAATTGAAAACTACTCGTACAAAATACTGAAGCAGTTTTTGAAAATATAAAAGAAAATGTTTATAAATTAAGACTAGTTTGCTACACTGGTGAATCTGAATAAAAAATAATGTGGCTGGAATTCCTTCTGGACCTGTAAAGCCACTCAGTTGAAGTTGTCTTGATTCTGTTAGCAGAAAAGATGAGTTTCATTCAGGGGATAAAACACACTTTAATTAGCTTTACCATTAGTCTACCCCTGCCAAGTCTTTCCAGTCACAGCAGACCTTTAATTCTGTTTAATTACCTTAGAGATGCCACTGTATGCATTCTGCCTTGACATCACAAGACAACATTCATTTCTCAACAAGTGTTTTGTGTGTCTGTGTGTGTGTGTGTGTGTGTGTACAGCTGAAGGGAGAACATGATGTTTATCTTGTGACTGGTGGCAAGACTCATGCAGGGGAATACTTTTCACATGAAAATGTGTGGATGACTTATTTAAGCACTTCGTCAATCATTACTTACTTGTTTATTTAACTAATGGCATCAGTGTATCAACACAGTTACATAGATAAATGGGGAGGTTTGATGTAAAAATTAGAAGAAAAAAAAACACAGCTACTAACCTGGCAATGGAAGAGTAAACTGTAGATTAGTCTGAACAGATAATATGCACCAATGAGCACGCTCAAGTCATAGTGGTGCTGTGAACACTTACAACACTATAAAATCAATCACTGCATCATCAGACTTGTCTCTGGAAATTGCTCACCATCAGTTAATATACTACAGCTATAATCACCCAGCCCTAGCATGGCTTTTGTCTTCTTAGCAGCCTGCTGACTTATAGTCAGAGCTCTGGTGATGCAAATGAGTCCATAAAGTGTTAGGAATCTCCCTCTGGACATCAGACTGAGATCAGCTGAGCAGCATTGTCTCTTATACTACAATCCAATCCCCTCTTCATTCAAAACAATTACATTCATCCTGGGGTTGTTTGTTTTTTGCTTTTTCACATTTCGGCATTCTACTCAATGTACTTTACCACTGAACAATGAAATAAAAGAGTTAAAAGAAACAAAGAAAATATAACGCTGCAGTGTTCTACCAGTGGGTCGGAGGGGGCAAAGTATGAAGTGCAAAGGAAAATTGAAAAGATGGGAGGAAATTGGTGGTGATTAGAAAATGAAAGCACACAGGAGGTTGATACTAACTTATTTATATAAAGCTGTTGAGATGGCTAGGCGAGAAAATCTGTGATTATTATTCTTTGATTTGCAAAGCTTTAGTGTGATTGGCCTTTCCTTTGGTGGCGGCATTAAACTTTATGTTTATGGGTCCCAATATTAAGCCCATTTCCACGCTCCCCATTCCACACACTAAGTATTGACTTTCTATTTAAGTTGACGACAATGAGGAGGGTATTTTATGACAGAAATGTAATGGAAATGCATGCACCAAGTACTGCAGTGAAAAATATCACCCAATTACAAAGACATCTTCTCATAGTTGCAGAGTAAAGAACATAAGCATGATGCAGCCCTGCTTCTTTAGAAAGAACAAAGGGAAAGGGATTCATCTCAGTCCTCTGCCTTTCCACTCTGTCTGCTCTATTAAAAACATACAGAGAGAATATTCCCTCTTAACAAAAACCCACTAAGTGTTTTTGTGTGTGTGTGCTGAAAAGAATTAATATAAAGATTATGTTTGATATGATAATTAATTACACAAGTCTAAACATGCCCCTGCTACATGGTGAATCCGTGGACCATCTTTCAAGTGTTCAGAGGGGAGAAAAAATAAATGTAATACCACAGATTGTTAACATAGCTATTCAATGAAGGTGATTTGTGAATGAATGGAAAACAAATTAGGTTAAAGTCTTGTGACAAGATAAATAAAACCTTGATCAATTAAGCGGTTGAAAAAGACGACAGTCCAGCACTCAATGGGAGCAGTCTTGCTGTTACAGTTTAGTTCCTGAGCCACAAAGAAGCATTGATTCTCCCTGGCACCCTGTCCTTGTCATTGCAGTCGATGATGAGGCCAGCCCAAACTATTCTCAGCAGCCGCTAATGGCTTTAAGGAATTTAGCTGGACTTGTGGCAGAATTCTAATAAGCAGATTTTATGAATTTGCAGTGCAGGAACTTGAAGGGAGAATGCTGCAGGTCGTCCAGAGAACACAGCGAATGCATTAGCAAAACAATTCTCTCCCATTACTTGGAATTACCTCTGCTCTACAATGCTGAATAGAGATTGAGGTGCTGGAGGGGTCAGCTTTTCTGATGAAATAAGTTGCAATAGTAATGATTGTAATCTGAGGGAACCAACATTTACAACCATAAAAATGTTGTTTCTCTAAGTACAGTATCTAACTAGTTAGACGAGTTCAGTAAGAAAAGTTTTGTTTGTTGTTTTATCTCTCCTCAGCCCTGTATCTATTCTGTAAGCACACCTTTCATCTCTCGAGTGTAGGGCTTTAACTCACTGGGGGTCTGTCTTATGGTTCTGGCTTCAGAACAGTGATTTCCAGGGAAAGCTCCCAGAGGAGGGATGTACAAAAAGAGAGGAAAGTTGTTGTAGTACAGCACTTTGCTCTGAGATCAGATGGGTTTCTTATGGTCACTGTGAGGTGTACTCCTCTGACCTTCAGTCTTCGTTTTCCTTTTTTTCTTTTCTTTTTTTTTTTTTTTTTTTTTTGCAGACAATAGCTTTTGCTCACTCCTCTTGAGAGAACAATGTATCTTAGTTTAAACTGTGCTGCAGCTAGATATATTTTTGTTGTTATAATCACACTTTTACACTCTTACTTAGTTTTCTAACACTTGCTATTATACTGAATCTTTCACAGTGTCCTTAACGAACAGATTTGTAATGACCATGGAAGATATTTATTTCTAATTGGCTTTTGGTTTAAAAAGCTAAATTTGAAACCTGGTACTGACTTTTGCATCATAGACTAATGGATCAAACTTCACAATAAAGGGCTGTTTTGCATACTATTTTTATTTTTTTTTATAGATGCCACTTTCATTTCAGAATTATGTTAATTTCAGAGATTATTGTTAAAGTTTACCATAAACAGTAATAAGACAGATGATCTTGTGGAACCAATAAAAGTGAAACAATCTTGACCTTGTGTTTTGTCTTTAGAGAGACAGCTGCTTTATGCCGCGCCACATTCATTCTTATACAATCCACATTTTCTGTCAGTCTTGTGTAAATGACATTTACATGAATTTGCTTCGACGTCTGTTTAAAAGTTCCTTGTTCAATCTGCAACAGCTGATCTGCTTCAAAAGAACTCAGTTGAAGAATACATGGCAGTAAAAGTCGAGTGAAAATTTCCCCTTGAGGCTAAGTGATGTTTTTAACCATAAAAGTCCCACCTAGAGTCCCAATTCTTACAACCTATATTAAATGTTACTGTGCAAAATAAAGCATAAAATAGCTGTAATAAATTAAAGTTACCTAAATCTGCTGTATCTGATTTCTTTGTTTGGATTTCAAAGAAACAGGCTACTACGTGTTGTACTGAACGAGCTATATAGAATGACAGACATTATGCTCTGCCTTCCATGCTCTGGGTGTGTTATATTGCTTCTTCCCTGATAGAGGTTTTTATGATCTTGGAAAATACAGACTCACAAGATTGAATCCTGTACTGCCTTCAGGTAGGACAAAGTGTGAATATAAGCTGAATGGCAACTTCACTGTTTCTGTGCCAACTCTTAGACAGTTTTAGCAACTCTAAAAGAGCAAGACTCCAAGGATGGCATTGTCTGGTGAAAGTATTGAGCAACATTACCTTTATGGGCAGCTAACAGGCTTAACTTAGCGTTAAACTAAACACACAAAACACTGTTAATAATTATCTGAATTCGTGAAAACAGCTTTTAAAAAGTGATCTCTAAAATACTGGCAGAAGTATCTGCAAAAGCTCCATATTTTACACAGAAACTACACAGTTCTCTATACTTTTTTTGCACTTTCTTAACAACAAATGCACAGGTTTTGAAAAAGAGGTTTTTTTCAGTGACTTGGAAGATAATGGCTGAAAGCAGATTATTTTTATGTTTCCACTGAACATTGAACAGTAAAAGAGAAGCACCGGATGATCTGTGGGGCCTTCGTGATTCACAAATTAAAAACATTAATCAATGGTAGTTGCGTACAAACCATTATCTTGTGG
The DNA here is from genome assembly GCF_017639745.1 of Melanotaenia boesemani. Taxonomy (NCBI): domain Eukaryota; kingdom Metazoa; phylum Chordata; class Actinopteri; order Atheriniformes; family Melanotaeniidae; genus Melanotaenia; species Melanotaenia boesemani. Next base: position 14,919,889 of record NC_055682.1, on the reverse strand, counting down.
TACCTTATAAAATATTGAAGGGTATTTAAAATCGATTAGAAAGCTAACACAGACAATCAGTAAAGAGACTTTACAAGTGGTGTCATGTACATTCTTTCTGGTCCTAGTAAGCACTCAATTCTGGATTAGTTGATTTGTATTGTAATCTTCAGTAGACTAGAAAAGAGAGTAAAATAATCTAGCCTGTTATTTATAAAAGCTGCCATTAATCTCTTCCTGTTGCAGAAGCAGAAACACAGCAAAGCAAATAATGGATCTACCACTGGTCTGCAACAGGATTTAATGACAGTGAAAAGAAAGGCAATTGCCTAAACTCATCAGAGAAAGAATATCGTTGGTGAATCATAGCTTCACACTAGAATGTGTAATAGCTACATTGTATGAAGATTATATGACAAATGCTTGTAACATTATTACACTTTCTGGGCTGTTAAATCATTCGGGTCCCAAGCCTGACTTTCAAAACTTGAGTGGGCTTCTACGTTTTACAGTAGGTGAAAACTTTGCATGCGATCAGAATTCTATTCGATTTTCAGAACTTAAAAACATTGCATTTCTACATCTTTTGCTAATTCTGCATCCATCTTGCATCCTGTCTCTTGTCTGAACTTTCTCCAGCAAGTCAAAGTCAGTCCAATGTTTAACCTTGTCATATTGCCTGCTCTATCACTTTCTCTCCTCTTTTTCCTTGATTCTTCCAATAACATCCTCTTGTGATTCTTTTCTTATTCAGCCTCGGTCCATGTTCTAAATGGCCAGCGTGTAGATATCTAGTTACTGGCATGTAACACAGCGCCGTAAAGTGAAAAAAGAGAGAAAAATAAAGTTGAGAAGTGTGGCTTATCAGTCTCGGGATGCTGCAGGAAAACAATGTCTCCAGGAGTGTATATAGGTAACGTCATTGTACCATCAAAACAGGACAAAAACATAGAGGTTCTAGTTATGAAAATGATGTAGTTCCTTTAATGTCGCATTAAGGTTTCCCTATGCCAAACAAAGGGCAGATAAATTGATTGATGTTGACATAAATCAATTTCTACATGTGTATTAAGCTAAACTGGGCTGGCTTGATTAGAAACTTTAGAAAAAAATGCATTTTAAGCTTTCTTGCTTGGTGGTTTGGTGTGAATTCTGCAATGTTTACTTAGGAGGTCTTCTCTCTGAGCCCTGATGTGAATGAAAAGACCTTTTTTGGGGGTAATTTTGGCTGATGTGTCACATATTCATTAATATCTTAAACTGACTTTAAAAGCGAGTAAATTAGGCCAGTTTTGCTTATTTGTTTCCTGTCATTCAGTGATTGGTCAATAATTAGATATACAAAATGATCTGCATGTTCTTTATTATCTTGTAACCTTGAGAAAATAATGACAAAATCACATTATTGGTTTCTTCAAATCGACTTCCAGCAAAACTATTTTACTCCTGTTAATGTTTTTTTATGTCTCTTTTGAAAAAAAATAAAATAAACCTATATCAAATCAAAAATCTAATAATATTTCTGTAAAATTTGCCACTGAAAGTCATTGTTTTATCATGTGATTTTTCTTTTCATACACTAGTACATGGATACCAAGTACATACAAAGGCATATACCCGTGCATCCCTAACAAAAGTCTCACCATTGACATTGATAGACAATTAAAATTCCATCAGCTGCCAAAAATTAAAAAAAAAAAAAAAAAGAAATTGTGTCTGTCAGGATGCTGAATTGTTTTGGAGAATGATTAAGTTTATACTAGGAAGTATCACAGCTGACAGTGTGAGCCAGTGCAAATGTTTTTCAGCACATTTTAACCGTTATAAGACTTCTACTCTATGGTAAACGGTCCAAACAACAACATCATTACTTTACAGACGTAGCTACAATTGAATTAAGCACCAAGCTACACAAGTCAAGATGCTGACAGCATCTGGCTCAAACATATAAATTTTGTTTTGCTGCTGGATCATTATTGTTGACACACTGTCCAGGGCTCTCCCGATATACAGACAGGTGTGTGTCACTGTATTAAGAGGTGTTTTTGGTCAAACTGCTCTGTACTTGTTGGACCTGCTAGCAAAAACACAAGCTGCTTCAGTCTGAGACTACAAGCCAGAGAAAGTAGTTGTGTATAAAACTTCCTGTCTTTTTTCTCACTTAACTCCCTATTCTATTAGTATAAGACTTATGGTGTCAATCGGACTGTATCCGCAGTTATACACAGTATGTGGTACAACTCTAACCTTGCACTTGTGCATAATCTCTAAACTAGTTAGCTCACTAACTAGCAAACTAAGTGTGCTAATCTTCCTTCTCTCTATTGGAGGAAATGATAACCAGTTACACTCAGTCATAATACAATCTCAGGCAAAGTATTTACTCTTAAACTCTCATAAACTTATTTTTAATCTTAACTCACATCATAAGGCACACTAGGTCAGGCTTAAAATGCTCTAAATAGCATACTGATCCAGCTGTAGCTGTGGTTGTATTGATGTAGATGTATTTAAATGCCATACTCAAAACATTTATGTATGATTCACAGAGTTCAAAATTTCCTTACATAAAAGTTTTGCAACTCACTAATATAACTGAAGCAGAGCTAATGTCCTTTTCACACATTGTCCTTGTGCTAGTAAAGAAATGTGTAGCTAAATGGTAATACAGTGACAAAATTATAATTTAATATTTTGTGCTTTTAAAAACATTTTTAAGGGTTTATTCGTTTATTTATTTATTTATTTGGTTTTCATTTTGTTTTTGTTTTATTTTTCATCTGACCACTTGCAACCTGTCCTTGGCTCTATTGTATTAATAAGAATAATAGAGCTTCTTCTTATCTTTTAGATGACTTGAGCAACCGTAGAAAGGATCAAGCAGCACCACCGGGTTTACAGTCACCAATACAAACAGCACATCTGATATTAATGAGCCACAAGGACCCGCTGTTCATATTCTGACCTGGTGGATAACATCATGACTGCTGTTTTGGAACCACTATTCCTATAGGTTAGACGGGCTATGAGCGTGCTGTTGTGCATTCAAATGAGACACACAGGGATTCATTATGTTTGCTCTGTAACAGTCTCTCTAAAGACTTCTGTATGTAATTGTAAGACGTTACTTTCTAAAATTTAATACCTAAGAAAACATTACCTGTTTGGTTCTTTATTTATATCAACATCACCTATATCACACAGAAATCATGTTTTTTTTTTTGTTTGTTTTTTTTCTTTTTCTTTTTTTTCCATACAAACCATTTTTCATAGCATATTTTAAGTTATTTAAGATTACATTTAAATGCTTTTTATTCTTATGTATTGCAGCTACAAAGTTTGTAACCATCTTTGAGTTTTGAATGTAAAAAATACCTGATTTACTATAATTCAAACATTCTCTCATATCAAATAAGCATCTGCCAGCTTCATTACTGTTAACCTTCTTCTTATGTATATGTAAATCAGCAGTGAACCTAAAAGAATTCACATGAAGCTGCAGGGCAAAACCAGGCAATGATGAATCACAAAGTGATAAGAAGTAATGTTAGAGCTAATTTAAATGAGTCAACAATAGGGTCACATAAGGTAATCCACAATTAATAACACAAAGACATCAGATGCTATCAGCTTTGGTCAATCCCTGATGGCAGGGAATTAGATGAAGTCAAGTGTGTCAACAACGCTAATGGTCCAGGCTATCTCCAGGGTGATGTAGTTTGGAAAAAAGCTCAAGTCAGCTAACTCAGTGCTTCCAGTCAGTGTCACCTTGTTTTACAGCTTGAGAACAGCAGCTAGATTTTGAGGATCTAGTGCTGAACAGAGAGAAATGAAAGTGATTTAATGGGTCAACAGTGCTGAAGATTGAACAGAGTATTGCCTCTAATTGGTTAACAGGTTGGGGGATTGTGATACTTCTTCCAAATATGAAGCTGAACCAGGGTTTTAGGAACCTACGGCATCATAATTTCTTTCATGTAATACACATGTTGGACAATGCAATCGAATTTCTGTCAGGTTTAATGTCTTACTGAAATTATTTCTAAAGCTTTTCTTTAGAAGCCTTTTATTATTATTATTATTTTCTTTTTTCACATTGACATAGTGAATGCCTGCTCTTGCCCGTCAGGGAAAATACAGCTAAATGTTTAACAGAAGTTCAATTGGTATTACAGTATTGATTCAGCTTCAAACTTAAGGCATTTTTTATGGCCTAAAGGTAACAGGAGAAAATAAAAGAAAAAAAAAATCACAGATCCAAGTTTCTGAGGCCTTTGGGAAGAAATTAAGTTGAGTTGGACTTTAAAGGGGCTGCTATGTTGGATGTGATTTTGCCATCAACCTTTCACTTGTTCAACTATTTGCTATTACAGTAAATTCTAAAAGCTGCAGGTCTCCAACTCCCCCATCTGCGCTATGCCTTAAAGCAGTTTTTGTTGCAAAATACAACATTTTATCTAAATCAAAGACTGAAGCACAGAAATATGAGTTATAGCCTAAAAAAAACTGTACATGTGCCAATTTCCTAGTAATAAGAGTATTGCATATTTTAAGATCTGTTTTTAAAATTAATTTAAAAGTTATCACTTTATAGAATTGTGAATGTTAAAACAAACAAAAATAAAAGAAATCCAAATGAACAATAAGTCCAAACTAAAGATGATGACATGCCTGCATTTCTTGGCTGAAAATGTCAAAATGCAAAAGATCATAAAGCATTATATGACAGACTTTAACAAGAACAGTAACAATCTGTGCACTGCTAACTGAGACATCTTGACTTTGATCCCTGCAATGGAAAAAGCTCTAAAAGTGATGCTACATTTCCAGTAATGAAAATGGATAGCGTCTTTGAGGAGACCTTGCAAGCTTGATAAACCCTCACAAACTCCAAATTCTAAATTTATAACAATGGCTTTTAGTAGGCATGCATTAAACAAAATAAGCAATACCCCTGATAACATCAATATGGGCTCATTTCTTTTTAGAGCCATAGAGGGCTTTAAAGGGGACACTGTCTTACTACGAGTAAAATAATCTAGTGGAAAATCAGTGGACTGCTCCTTTAATTTCCTGCCTAAAGACACAGCATGCATTTCTTGTATTGTTTGATTTTGGGGTCTTCTTTAAGATCTTAAACCTCAAACAGTTTCAGCTAGACCTAACCTGGGAATCAAGACAATCACAGCTCTGGCTTCTTACTTTCCTGTATGGGTTCAATCTGCCCATGGGCATCAAATTCAGTCCATTGACTACCTTATCGTGTTGAAGAATCAACTGCTGCAAATGGAAACAATTTTTCTGTGGGTATATTCATTTTTTCAGCAGCAATATAAACAGAATCACCTGCAGCCTTGGATAATATTTGAACTTTTGACTTGTCAGGTGCTAATTGCATCACAACCCTCAGCAATCCCATATGTCAATAGCTCCACCTATATGTTAGCTTTCTGGGAACTTTGTATTCACATTTAATGTTTAAAAGCTTGATGTTATATTAATATTCCCCTTTTTATTTTCTCAGAAATATATAACATTGATTTCTTAAAGGGTTTTTGTGGAGTGTTACGCACCAGTATGCTCTGCAAGCTGCATGTACAGTACCATACACACCCCCCCCTTCTTAAGCCTGTAATAATGATAGATATGCTGTTGTGATCACTGTCTCCCTCCTCAGAGATACTTAATGCCTAAATCTTTTTCTAACTGGCAGGGAATCACATAATTGGCTGTGGTCCATTTGCTCACCCGCGTGTGTGTCCTCTCACTAACAGCAGATCTTAATGAATCAGTTTTACAGTGATTAGAGCTCCTAGCTATGGTGAGGTCAGGGAGGGAGTGAACAACTCTGACCGCTGAGAGACAGCCAAGCATAGATGTCTCTACTGTGTGGTCAAAGCAAAGTGTGACAGGCTTTTTCAAAATTTAAAAGTTTTCTCTCCCCTAGTAAAATCTGTCTTTGCTTAAACTCTGAAACCTGCCATCTCTTTCTAAGAATACACAGTGTAGTCTCTGTGTGTGTTTCTGCTTTTCCTCGCTTACCTCGTGCAGTGAATTTCTGTTTTGTCTTCCCAATAATGCTGTTAGTCTTTATTCAGTATCCATCTAACCCTAAACATGTCACAGGGGGCTGACACACAGGTAACTAATGCAATGTTTTCTGTCACTGTATATATGGCAAAACATGACAGAAATGTCAAATATAGGGAAGAAAAAAAAGGTCAAAAATGTTTTTATTGAACTGTATATGTTCCAGTTAACAATTTGTAATTCTATACTAACAGCTTTCACAAATCCAGTAGCTCTGACCAAACTAATGATCCTTCATTCTTTTAATTATCTCCTCGTGGTTTGGTTTATGCCAGATTTCAGGAAACCAGATATACAATACAACAGCTAAATTAAATGTCAATCTTCACTTAATATTTAATATGAAGCACAAACTGAACATGACATAGCTGTAATAGAAATACAATATTCATGTTAAACACAATATTTAAGTTACTAGGAACTGCAGGTAAATCCATCAAAGTTAAAGAATTCTGGTCCTAAGGACCGCTTTTTGAAATACACAACTCATAATTCATGCATTAGAAGACGTGGCCGCCCTGTGTCAGTTTTAATGTAATGGAGCTCAGAAATTGCAGTCTGGTAAATATTATGTGTTTCATTCTGTGGAGTAGGATGACTAAAAAATGTGTGATGGACTTTGCTTTCAGTTAATCTTTGCAATGCATCTACTTACTGACTAACAGTCACCTCTGACACACTTTATGAAAGACACTTGTGTGAAAGCGTGTGGGTCAGAGATACTAAGTAGTGGGCCGATCTATCATGAAACACGGGAAGCCGGAAACTTTACCTTTTATTTATTTTTTTATTTTTATATTTTTATTTTTATTTGTTTTATTATGCAGATAAGTTTACAGTGAGAGGAGAGTCATTGTCTTTCCCAGGAAGTTTAGTGTGGTATTTTGTTATTTGGGTAATTTGCATGCAAAAGTATGAACTTTTAAATGTTAAAATGTTCTCAATTAATAGGCAAGAGGTAAAAGAGCCAAATGCATTAATTTATGTTACATTAGCATTCATTATGTCCAAAATTAAGTAAACATACTTAAAAATCCCCATACTTTCAAAGCAATCTTTAAAAACATGCAATGTTTTAGCTGTTTATTCATAATCTTTGCTCTTGTTTCTCACCACTGAGGAAATATCACTTGAAATACAAAAAAAATAGAAAAAAAAAAGAAAAAGAAATATGCTTACATACAGAATGAATACCTTTACAGCCATCTGCTAGTTGATAAGAACAACTCATTGCCTAAAGCTCAGTCTATGTGATGACAAAAAAACATGGCTCACACAGTACAGTGCAGAGCCAACTCCACTGATTTACCATGTCTACTTCTCTAATTCACCATGTTCTCCATGTTGGCCAGACAATCCATGTTGACAGCCTCAAACCAACCACATTGACAGGAAATGCAACGGCATTTGGGGGTCTGCCCAGTGCGTCTCTGGCTATGTCACACCTGTCAATCAAATGGAAATACTACGATATACAAGCCAAAGAGCTCTTGGGTTGGTGCTCATGCCAAAAGGACCCATGGATTTATTTTCTTTTTAGCATTGCAGCTTGCATTTCATTTTACTGATAGTACTAGTTTTTAGTTTCTATTGTGTTATGTGTCATGATTATTATTCATTAGGGAAGAGGTACAACCATTAAACCCTTCATTTTGAAAATATTCTATTCACCCCAAATGCTCCATATATGTCACATTTAAAATTAATATGGACTTAATAAAAGATTTCATGTTTTTTTTTTTTGTTGTTGTTTTCTCCTGCTCCTATCCATAGCATTTTTAGTTTTATTTTATTTTTTTTCAAATATGTAACAAAACAAGGTAAACATCAATTAAATGTCAAAATTAAGAAAAACTGATATCAATGACATTAAAAAAATTTGTGGTCAGTATTTTTCCATTTATATTCTTTTTACTTTTTATAAAACACTGATGTCACAAATTTTCTGCATCATACTTGCTACAGTAAAATGCATGTCTGTGAAAATCCAGCACCCACACATAGTCAGTCATGCACAACATGTTTCTGCATGCTTAATCTCAACTATTTTCTGCATTGGGCACTATTATAACTCTTTATGTTGTGCCCTTTAGGAAATTAGTTCAACACAAGCCTAAATAAAATAAAAAAAAGCAAACTGGCTCACCCTTTCTCACTTACAAATGTATCATTTTCTGGTTTGTGAACTCAGTACTTTGGTCCAGTCATTGCTCATTCGTTTACTAGCGATTTCCGAGCATGTAGATGAAATCAAAAAATTGGAAATGGGTTTGAACTGATTTGCTCTATTGTTGAAAAGTAATCTTCTTGATATTTAGATGAAAACCAATTTACCTTCTCAGATAGAGATATAGAGATAAAGTACATTTAAGGTGTAAAAGATCAATTAAATTAGTCTATGTTATCCTTTTAATAAATCTGTCCTCACACACACACACACACATATATATATATATATGTGTGTGTGTGTGTGTTTGTGTGTAGCACAACCTACCAGTCTAGCTTTGCTAAATGGACCTCACTGACATTTTGAAAGATTAGCTTGTTGGTCAAGCAGTACATGATGACAAAACAAAATTTATCCATGCGTCCTTCACAGATTGTTTGCTCCAGTGCTCTGTTTTCAGCGAGCCTGCACTGTTATTGACTGATGCATACCTGACTGAGCATCTGAATGGACTATCCACTACTTACACCTACTATAAAAGTGTAATTTAAATCTGGTAGTACAAAGAACAAACTTATTGCATTTCATTTTTACATAACTTGATACCTACATCTGTTGGCTGTGTAATTTAATTCTACTTCTTTTTTATGAGCATTTTGAAAAATAAGGATGGAAGACAGGTCAAACTATGGCAAGTTTTTGCACTGTCATCATCTTTATACATGAGCAGGTGTACAGCTGCGCAGGTTGTGGATGATGTAAGGAGGATTTATTTTTGTTTTTGCTGCAATAGTTATCCTCTGAGACTCTCCAGAGAAGGAGTTATGATAATAAAATATAGTAATATGATAATAAATCTGTTCCATTAGTGAGTATTTTCTCTCCAATTCAAATGAACAGTAAATGCTGCATCAACACTTTGCTGATATGCTGTGATAATATGAACAAATGCATCTGGTTTCTTAACAAAAGAAGCAAACATGACACATTGTTTTCCATTGTGGGAGAATACCCACTTAAATATCTAAAGGCATCATTTTTACTATATAGTTTTTTTCTGAAACTGCAAAAATACAACTCAAAGTTTAGTGCTACAAATGTTAGCCACTTGTGTTAAATTTACAATTGCAACCATCATGTTGTAGGAATCAACCAGCAGAGTTGTGATTTCCATCCATGCCTGTCCAGATTCAAACAATTTGTGTAACAAAGGATGAAGGAATTCAATAAAGGTATTACACGTGTTTATGTTTAGTCAATAAAGCAAAAGCATAAAAGAAATCTATAGCAATGACAAGCAGAGAAGCTTCAGATATGACTGTTATCCATGAAGATACAATTTTACACAAATCATGAAGATCTGTACAACCACCATAATTTAACTGTTGAGGCAAAACATTTAATACCAAAAGTTTAATATAATCACTTCCTCCTGTTTGTTGCACAACATGGAGATGTCACAGTTATTTGTGATTTTTCTTTTCCTAATCTGTTAACAAATATGTGTTATTGTCACAATGACAACTTGAACTCTTGAGGTAAAGGGCAAAAACATGCTGTGAGATTACAGTAACCTTTACCTTTGACCACCAAAATTTACTGAGTTCATTTGAGTTCAAGTGAAGGTTTGTGTCAAATGTGAACTACTTTACAATATCCAGTTAAGAAGAATGGGAAGGATAGATGGACAGCCTGAACATTCGTTGCCTGTGGCCACAGCTGTCATCACCACAAAGGCTAAACAAAACTTAAACATAAAAGCACGACCATGTCAGTGCTGTGACCACTTCTAAATGGTTAAGGTCAGCAAGTCATCATCCATCATCTTCAAATCAGTTCTTACTTCAGGAAGATTTATACTTTAGGAACTTCAGTTTTTTTTTCTTTTTCCTTGTCCTTCATCCTCTTCTTCTGCAAATCACTGAGTGGATCTACTGAGTGGCTCATATCAACCTAAAATGTAGCTGCTCTTTAAATCTTGAGGGAGGCAAGTTTTTCAGTGTTCTGTTGAAACTCATTTTAGAATTGACTAAAAAGCTTCATACACATGCAAAGATGTTTCTTCAATGATGTTATGGAGGAAGCATTTATATTTTAGATCAGGCTTCCAGTTAATTACCAAATTATTCCAATAAGAAATTATCAGTGCATCACAGTGTGACGTCATAAACCGTATCTTTGTTATATCCTGCGGTGCTCTATCAGAATGAGGGTTTGACATTAAAGCCAATGACATTAAAGTTAATGCCAGAGCATTTCGGTGTGCAAGAAAATAACCACCATGACAGTTTAGCAGGAAAAGGTCAGAATAAAAATGACTGTTCACTTATTATGAAGCTTCTGAGGCTATTTTTTACTGTCACTTGGTAATAATGGTCAAGCCAGTTAGTTCCAGTGACTGTTACTTCAAACTAGTGTGGGAGTGCACTGAAATGCTTAAGGGAAGATGTGGAATTATTAATTACAGTTACACTCCTTACTTACCTGTCTATGTTCTGATTATATTCTGGGATCTTTCTTTAAGTACTGTGCTTATGTTTTAGATGCTGTAGATTTTTTATTTTTTTATTTTTACTGAGCATGCAATAAATTCAAAGAGGGCTTTGGTTGTTCCCACATTCATTCTGCAGTATGACAACAACTCTAGACATACAAGCAGTTATAAAAATCTGTCTTCAGAGACAAAGAAAACAAGCAGTCATGCAGCAGATGGCAAGCCCTGATCAAATCGTAACACTGTGGGATGTAATTATGCATTTTTGAAGGCATGGGTGGTCATGGTAAATACTGATTTGATTGATTTACTCTGTTTACTTGTATCATGTCACCATTACCTAAAGCGTTTCCTTTTGATTGAGGCTCTTAAAATCGTTGCAGAGAATGGGATATTTTATTTCTATGTTTGATCTTAAAGAGGATTCTCTTCTATGTAAATATGTGGAATATAAGCCATTTGGTTGTTAATAGGGCAGCTAAAATATTATAGGCTCTGAAGTGGAATGAAAAATGCCAATCTGCTTATCTTTCAGCTTTAAATAAGTTGTGGTTGCCCAGCCCATTCTCACTGTCATCATCAGAAACTCTTGTCAGTGCTAAACTAATCACATCTCTGAGATCCATCTATAAAGTTCATATAGTCGCAGCAATATTTAACACCACGAGCAAAACTCTTGCAGGACTATGAGCATTTGAGGATGGAACAATAGTTGTGCTGTACAATTCCTCCCTGGAGAGTTGAAATCCTGTGTGAGACCATTGTTTTCATAGTAAAACTTTCATTCACTATTTAGGTTGAGGCATCAAAACTGCCTTGTTTTAATAAAAACTAAATTAAAAAAAGGGTTTGTAATACAATAGTCATACGCCTGTGTTAGGGGATAAAGAGCAAAAGATTTATGTTTTATAGTGACTGTAATTCTGAGGGGTCATTAAAAGTATTGCTAAATGTCCATTTGTGAATCAGACTGGGTTGGAAAATGTAACTATGGAGTCTATTTTTTGGACACACTTTCCCAATGGGTAACTGCATCCACACTTTTGACAGCTAATAACGTGTTAACGGCATTTACCAATTTATGTAATTAATTGTGTTAAAATTTTAAACAAAATGAATGCATGCGCAGCATGACAAGCCCCATCCATGCGTCTTTTCTCTGTTATGATGGCAGGACATGGAGAAGCATGGAAAAGATCAGCCGGGTGGATCTATGGATGGATTTGAGAATAAACACAATGTTACTGGATGAACCCATGGACCTCGCCTCTGTGGAGAATGAGGGTGTTTTAACACACACTCTTTTCCCGGTGAGAGGGTTACACATCCACACTTTTTCCTGCATTCTTTTTTAAACTTGCGACAGTTCTGCTGCGTTTTGCACCAACGTGTCTGCTCTAGTTGCTCTCTGGTCGTCTCCGTTTGTACAGCGACGGCTGTTGGTGATCAGCTGATCGACTTTTCTCTCGTTGTGTTTATGCATCAGCTAAGAAGGAGGAAATTAGCGGTTCATGGTTCACACTGTCACATATTTACCCAAAGTATAGTTTTTGGCAGGACCTTCTCTAACACAATAGTTGGCTGATGGTAAACAGGGTTTATACTTCAGCTATGCAGGGGCGGGCCTAGAAAAGTTTTGAAAGGGGGCCAGGCAGGAGCACTGACCAGGAAAAGGGGGCCACAAATGAGACCTTTTTTAGGTCTAGATTTTATGAAATATTAAACTGATTATTACAACTAAAGTGATCATCTAATGTAAAATAGTGAAGAAGTAAAACAACCAGCCAATGATCTATCTTATCAACTCTTGTTTACTTTGAGTGATGCTGCTGTAGGACTTTATCACTGCTACACACTTCAATGATAGAAAAAAATGTGTTTTTACCCAGATCATCGGCTGTTTAACTTCAGTCATCACATCTGTTGGTTTTATGAAAGAAAGTTTCACCATGGAGACTGTTAGTGAGATGATGATATATGAATTCTGAATTATGATCTAGAACATGGTAGAGATGATTTAGAACAACATATAAAAGTACATTACATGCCTCATTTACTGCCCATTGGACATCTGACATTTACCCAAGGGAAGGTCAGTTAACAGTAAATATTTCTGTTGATACAATAAAGTAAAAACAGGTAAATTGCAGATACACAAAATCTTGCGAATGGTAATTGATCATGAATAATTCATTTGAAAGCTGTGATTAGTCTGATTAAAAATGTAAATAATTTGACAGCCCTAATATATATATATATATATATATATATATATATATAATTTATTTATTTATTTATTTTTTACCAATCTCTCTGCAAACACTGAATTCTTCATGTTGACTGGCGAAGATAAGACATCAGCTGCGAGTCATCAGGCACAAAAGTGGCCTGAAGCATGTTGCTTTGCCTCATCTTGGCTCGCCTCAGTGCAAGGGACACATCGCTCTGTCCCTGCAGCAATCAGTGACACCCCAGTCACCTCTTGTCCTTTCTCCCTGTTCATCTTGCAGATCTCCTCCTGTATCCTGCGTTCCCTTTGTATGAGTGTTTCAACTCATGACTTACTCGTGTCTTAAATTGGCCTCGAGACAAAATGAATTAACCAAAGTGCAAACACAGAATCCCACAGACAGATGTACAACCATACCAATGGGAATCAATTAGATCTTTACTGGGAAATGCAATACATTTCAAAGCCTACTGGGTATTCATGTTTACATTTGTGATGGTGCCTTATCAGCAGAACAAAGATGTTTTGGGGACAGTTTCATGAAGCCGAAAAATGCAGAAAACAACAGCTAGCAGTGGTTATTTTACTGGTAATATTAAAATGTTAAATACACTTTTATTAATATTAATTTACAACCTAAACTTGTTAAAACGCAGCTTAATTATGTGTAAAGTTTAAAAACATTTTCATTTTTTAGTACCTTGTGAGTTTAGGAATTAAGATGTTACACATTTTATTTGCTTAATTTTTTTTCCCAGAAACTAAATATCTTGCAGTTTTACTGTCAGCTTGACTTAATATCATTTCATTTTTCTTTTTCTTTTTTTTCATTTCATACTGAGCTATCATCCAATTATTACAAGTGGTAGATGCAACAGGATATTAGCAATTGTCTGTTTAAATTAAAGATTCAACTTCTGATTTTGACTCAGGTGAGATTATCCTCCATAAATTCACAGCCAACTTCTTACCTGTGAAATCACAACTATCTACCTTAACATGCTGGTTGTGCACCCGGAGTTGCAGGAGAAGTGGCTTTGACAAGCACAAACTCACAGGATGAGCTGCAATGTGAATAATAGGACTTGTCAAACTCTTACAATGCACAAGAAGGGTCACAGGCAGTCTGAGCTAAAAATAAGAAGCAGTGGTAATGAAATTAAAAAAGGATCTGTCTCTACCCTTCTATTAGAACCAAACAGGCAGTTGCAAATAACAATTTAAAACTTCCAGTGAGAGAAACTGTTTTACTTCAAGAAGCATGTGACGTAGATATCAATGTGCCTGTTTGTGTGTGTGTGTTTTTTTTACTTGTGCATATAAAAGGGAATGTGTTGAATGACCTTAATCTCTATTAGGTCCAGAGATTGCATTTCATGTCTTGAGTTCAATGTGTTGCAAGACCTAGGTAACAAGCCTTTTGCTAGAGTTAAGGAGAAATTGTGCTTCTAGTTCTTTGTTCATACTATGCGTATTATGCCATGCTTCAAGTTAGTGTTGAGTGACGGGGTTTGTACCAAAGTATGCATCGTAACCACTGTTGTATGTATATGTATATTTTCCATAGTTATTATCTATATTTTCCAAGCAGTATCTGACTGAGAGCTCTGTTTCTGCTGATTAACACTGGTTAGGAATATTTTAGTGCAAAAGGTAATGTTGTTCCTCTCCCTTTCTTTCATCTGCTGTTGTGTGTCTGCTGTACTCAACTGTGTAGCTCCAAATGTTTATGTTTTTCATTGTGACATGTATGGAATCACAACTATGCTCTGTGTGTAGGCATACTGAGTGGCTCTTTGTTTTTCCCATGACTATGACTGAGTGGCTCTAGCTGTGGCTCCAGCAGCTGGGGGATCTCACAGAGAACTTGAAGGGCAACTGCACTGAGCAAAGCAGATGAAACAAACAATGTAAATGCAAAAAGGATTAAAAAAAAGTGTCCAGAAAAACCCCAAATCCCTCCAATTATAACAATCATACAAGTCCTTTAATATCTTTCTATACAATCTATGCTGATGTCCTTTACAGTGCTGTCCCTATAATTGGAAGGAAAATGTGACCCATACGAGCGTCTCCACATAAGAGAAGACATCGTCCTTACGTTTTTCCTTTGAGAAGCCACAAAATTCTCATAAGGAGGTAAGAAGGAGGTTGGTGCTTTCACATATTCTTCATACATAATTGTAGGTAGTTTCAGCCTGCATGAACATCCATTTATCCATTTCCTATGCCCACTTATTCCAATTTAGGGTAGCGTGGGTAGACGGAGGGGGGCACCAATTAATCTGAAATGCATGTGTCTGCATGAACAAATGTCCCACACTCAGGTGAAAGATTGTCTCAGTAAAACAGTAGTAAAAACTTTCAAACTAAGCTTGAATAAAAGTGGAGAAAGATAATGCAAGGCTGCATTAGCATACAGATTATAGTTTATGACTAAGTACTAAGTTAACATAAGCCTTTTCTTCTGTTCTAACAAGTTAATTCCACTCCAAATGATTAACTGATTGTTTTTGTTGTTTGTTTTTTTCCCCCTTTTTAAAGTCTGTTATGTCTAAAACCCTTGTCATTTGACTGTGATTTAGTCTGCCATTTGTAAATTGCAGTGCCGGTCCAAATGCTCAGCTATAGTGTTTCTATTTGGTGTCAGCTGTTTCACTAATATCTTATTTCATATAGGAAAAACAACATAAGGACATCCAGATGCCGTCAAAAACAGGAAGTGGTCTTTAACACATTCAGTAAATTTTACTGTATGTACAGTACAGACCTTCCACACAAGGACAGACAATGTCAGCAGAATCTGTTCCTGACATTGTTAACCATTTACATCTGGGGTGCCCAAGTTCGGTCCTCGAGATCTACTATCCTACAACTTTTAGATGCAACCTTTCTCCAACACACTTGAATCAGATGTCATCTGCATGTCATTCAGCTCTGTGGAGGCCTGGTAACGAGCCAGTCATTTGATTCAGGTGTGTTAGAGAAGGGTTGCATCTAAAAGTTGCAGGATGGTAGATCTCGAGGACCGAACTTGGGCACCCCTGATTTACATTTTAAAAGCCCGCTAAACAACAGGAGATGATTTGTATCAAACCTGATTTTGAAACTGCAAATCGTTAAAGTGAACAGGAAGCCAGACATGGTGCAAAAACATTTACAACACACTGAGGATGAGGGCAAAATTCACTTACTTACCCCTAATAATGATTATTTTACCACTACTATCAATGGCACCTGTTTGCAGGTGTCTCTGCAACATCAATAAGAGTAGTAAGCAAAACACACACAGGCAGCTCATAGTGCATAGAAGCTAAGTTGGCTACTCTAGCTGCTCTGCTCACACTTATAGACAAACACTATCCCTGCTTTTTTCTGATAGAAAGTCTGTACATCTTGTCCAGTTGATGCATGATACTTTTGTGAGTATCGTCCGTGTGTGAGAAGAGCTAAATGTTTTTAAAGAGCATAATTGTTCTTGCAAGTACAAGTTACATTACTCTAAATCAGGAATCACCAACTCCAGATCTCTTGAGCCAATGTCCTGCAGGTTTTCACTGCATCCGTGCTGCAACACACCTAGTTCAAATGAAATAGTTCTTCAACAGCTTGTTGTCAAGGTCTGTACCAGTCTCTTAACAACCCATATTTTGAGTCAGGTGTGCTGCAGAATGGACATATTGAAAACCTGCAGGACACTGGCTGAAGAGGTCTGGCGTTGGTGATCCCTGCTCTAAATGCAGAGCACATTTAATGACTTATGCATAACCAGCTATTGAAGAATTTAAGCAGAGTGGGTCAGACCTTTGGTTTAGGAGATCAATAATTCAAAAATAAGACTAGAATGAGGTTCTTCATTCCTAATCCATCTGTGAAAACATCAGAGGTTTGGAGTAAGTACACTTTACTTCCACTAAACTGACGTCTGTGACAGGGTTCAAGGAGATCAGTCTGATCCAACGGAGGTGGCTCATGGACAGGATATGAGTAATGTTCCAGCTTTAATAAAGGAGAATAACAAATCCAGGATGTCAGGCTGACTGTCAGTGCTGTGATTGGACTAATACTCTGTGGTTCTCCAAAACAGCCTCTGTCTGTGCACATCGGCTGCAACACGTCAAACCCTATCAGAAATACCACTCTATACGGCACAGCACAGCTCAGCACAATAACAGCACCACAGCACAAACAACAAAGATCAAGAGCCACACTATCTCTGTATGACACTCCTTAAGACTGTCGAAACACCCATTCTCTCTCAAACACACATACACAAAAAAACGCATCCAACTCATGCATGAAGAAATGCACACTCTTAAACAAGCATTCATGTACACATACACATGCATTGATGTATTCGGGCTTTGTTATAATTGTAACAGTTAAAGATCTTATTTGCAGATTAACAAAGTCTTTTTTTCCCCATCAACTCAGAGTGAAAGTTTTTGAGGGTGCTCGATAATAAATATTACTGCACAAAACACAAAGAGCATTCCTTATTGTTACTATGGATGTCTACGCCTGCTCTTGTTAGGAGCAACTGGATATAAAGATAATTTCCTTTTATTTTTTTATTTTTTTTCATCTAATGGCAAATTTCTATGCCACAGTGCTTGGCTCCCCAGAGCCTAGGTAATGGTAGGGAGATGCCACCCTCCTTCTGAAGCAAGCCTTGTTTACTCTCATGCAGAATGACAAGCACATGCAAGAAAACTGACAATGTGCAAGTGTAAATTAGGTCCCCAGTCTGCTCTGCATTAATTATGAATTAAGTGTAATTGCAGTGGGATTCTCTGAAGTCAATTCATTTGGACTGACTATAATATGAATATATTCCAAGCAAACAAGCTGTACATTTAAAGGGCTTAATGTTGCGCTCAGACAAAACTGTGTTTCTATTGCAGCTGGTCAAAGACACAAGGTGAAGAAAAAACTTAAAGGCAAATCTACTGAGTGCTCAATACCTTTTTGTGATATACTGTAATTTGGGTAGCACGATAGTGATTGAAGGCAATAACATTTTGTTTCTTGCAAAGCCTTATTTTTGATCAAAGAAATTTTATTTCATGCTCCACTTATCTCTTTTTTGAACATGTTTATTACAATAACAAAGTCAAATGTGACTTCATGCACAGCCTTTGCTAGTTTGGAAGCAGTATATATTTGTGACTGTGTAGAGCAACAAACAAGTGAACCAAAATGATTCACTTCAATTTACAGAGTGCAGGCATTCCTTAATTTTTCTCTCTCAGCCACTGTCTTAACTAAACTAATAGAGGTTTTCAGGATTTGTGCAAGTGAAAAAGAGGGATGCTAATTGCAACAATATGTCAACATCTGTCTAATAGGCAAACTCCTGCATGCACTCGTACGCTTGCAATAAAAGCAAGTAAGAAGAAAAACAGCTTTGTGCAGGATGTGCAAGTTATTCTCAAATATAGAAATGACTCAAAGAAGAGCAGAAGCACAAAAACTGCAAACCAACAAAGACAAAGTCAACTAAAATAAAGAGCTTTGTGTTGTGGCAGTACCAGTGGTGTCTACAGTTTACATTTTTGTGGTGGTAAAATGGCAGGTCAGAGTAGAATCTTACTTAGTTCTGTGCATAAAATCTTTGGATGTTTGTGACCTTTAAATGCAAACTGTTTGACTGCTTAATATTTTGGCTCCTGGTGTTGGTATTTAAATAAACAGTTCTGTTTTTGACATACCACTAAAAAACATTGTGCTTGTTGAACAAACCTGTTCATATATGACACATTCAATCTACTGCTGGTCATGTAAATAGGTAAGGATGCAAATATTAATCACCACCACTCTCCAGTTTATGCATCACAACCCTCTGCTGTTGTTGTGAGCCGTTGTGTAGCAGTAAAAGTGTCTGCCTCACCAACCATGCACGGATGACCTGTGCTGGTCTTTCTAACCTGCACCATAAAAATAGAGTCCTACATCTGTGAAGAAGTACAGGCCCAGTGCGATGCAAGATGCATGAACATAAACTGTCAAGTAACTCAAGCAAATAAAGCACCAGCTTTTGCTTGTTTAATAAAATAGGAAAAAAGAGAAATATCCTCTAGAATACCATGTAACTTTTATTACCATACTCACTTTCCTACTAAATCAGAAATCTTTCACAGTCTCCTTTTTTCCTCTCAAAAGTTTAAGCATTAATATTATTTCTATTTAAATATTATTAGCAAAATTTCAAACTAATTCTCTAAAACACTGAGTCTGCACTGCCTGCTGCAAAGGTTTTTAAAAGACTATTTATTAAAATGACTGATGGTCATTCATGTGTGAATCCCCTGTGTGTTTATAGACTGCTGACATGGAAATTTGCGTGTCTGCTATTCGAAAACATTTGGCTATTTTCCAGAAGCTAATGAAGCATAAATGACTGTGTCAGCCATTTTATTATCTACTTTTCAAAAACTATCAAGTATTGTTAAACTGTATTTAATAAAACAGTCAAATCAACTATAAACATGGTCTTGGTAATCAACTTCACAATGCAGTCCAGTTTCAGGGGGTTAGAATTAATCAGTTTTCCTGAAAGTAGCTGTGTTGTTCCAAATGCAGCCAGTGATACAAGTGACCCTTGATGGTCATTAACAACTCAAGATAAAATAAAGACTGGAAATATGAAAAGTTTTGCAAAGAGGTTTAAGGAAAACAATCACAGTATAGGTATTCACTCAAACTGCTTGTTTTACATTTAACAAAGTTTTTACAAGAAAATCCCACCAATCAGTCACTGCCGCAGACAGCGTTGTATATTGTACCTATACAATGTTTTCC
This sequence comes from Melanotaenia boesemani, assembly GCF_017639745.1. Classification (NCBI taxonomy): domain Eukaryota; kingdom Metazoa; phylum Chordata; class Actinopteri; order Atheriniformes; family Melanotaeniidae; genus Melanotaenia; species Melanotaenia boesemani. The sequence continues at coordinate 14,900,128 of NC_055682.1, read as the reverse complement.
CTTAACAAAGCAAAGCATCTTATCCTTGAGTTTTCTGACTCTATGAAGGAACATTTTGTGCCTCCAGTCAGTCTGAAAGTGAACTTTATACTCTCTTCCACCAACTAATGGCTCTCTGTCATGACCAGGTCAAAATCCTTTCAAATCATGCCAAACACATTTGTTCTCAGACCATAAATGATCAATTTTAGGTGTAATTTTTCTTAGGGAGTTTATTTCGCAGGTATTTTTCATCATTTTACAGGATTTTCTCATTCTGGTTGGAAAATAATTAAACCTTGAGCAAAAGCCAGTTCTTAAGTGGGATTTTTGGATGGAAAATTATTTGTGCTGACATGCTAATTAGCCACTGTAATGAGCATGATTTAGAGCGAGTGTGGCAATATTGTTCTTATATTTCTAAATGCACACATGTACACAGTATACTGAACAGTGACAGACTGAGATCTTAAAATGACCCACAGAGCTGAAAACAGCTTCTCTATTCACAGTGAATAGGTCTATTATCATGACAACAGATATGTAAAACTGTCCAGTGAAGAAGAGGAGAGTGCGCTTTTGAGAGAGAGGGGCTAATTTTCACTCAGTGGGGTTATAATGAGCTTGTCATCCTCTTATCCTGCCCAGTTACCATTAGAAACCATACCAGCTCTGACATAAGCCGCAAAGCACAGCAGAGCTTCCACGGGATCTCCATAAAAGCAAAGTAAATATACATATAATTTTTTTTAAGATCCTGATTTTAAAGGTAATGGTGTGTACCCTCTTTGTGTCATAAGCATGACAAATTTCCCTTGGCTCTTCATGTCCTTTGTACTTTTATGAAAAATCTAAATCATTACTACAAATTAGTTATCTTGCACAAACTGTAAATGAGAAAATATGTTTTCCTGGGTGAGAAGACTTCATGCTGTGAAGCATGTTTTCCTATTGAGACTATATGAAAGTGCTACTTTGATAAAACAAAATAAGGAATATTAGCAAATTATCCAAAATGTATCATTTTTGATATACAGCACATTAGCTTGTTTAATGACAGTTAAATATTTAAAGGTCATCATACTATTTCTAAGTATCAGCACATCTTAAAGGCTGTAAAGAGACATAGAGAGACTAAACACTAATTAGAGTCAATGTTGTGTTGATAAGAAGGACAAGATTGAAGGGTCTGTATATGCTTGGTGTACAATAAAGAGTTTTTCTGCTTGGTCACATGCAATCAAAAGAGCAGTTATAAATCAATTTATTAATCAGTGCAAAGATAAAATGGGTCAGTCACTAAATCTCCTGATGAAGCAAGACTACAGGTTATAGGACTAGAATTAGACACTTTCATTAAGGCACCCTCTGAGGCTGAGTAAAGAAAGCAAAAGTCGGGGACGGCTCTAGGATTTAAAGAAAGGGTGTGTGTGGGGGAGAGGGGGGTCGGCACCCCATGCATAGTGAAAAATTGCATTAAGAATCAGTCTTAGGTCTTCATGTGCAATTTCTTTTAATACAGTCACAGTCAAAATATCAAACAATTCCTAAAAAAGCTATTCAAAACTTTTTCATTTTAAAAATCTCATGGTAATATTTGAGATTGTGTACTCAACTACTCAATCCTTAAAGCAAATAATGAAATAATAATTTTATGATTTTTTAGAGGGCCTTTTTAGCATTTTAAGGTGGTTCAAGACCCCTAAAATAGGCCTAATGACGCCCATGGCAACAGTGATACAGCTTGGGAGGGTTTATTGTTCCAATCTTAATAGTTTGTACAGTGTTAAACCTCCAGTAGCTGTGAAAGCCTTGAGTCTGTAAAGAAGTCCTACGGCATTTATGGGAGAGGAGTGAATCACCAAGGCAATGTAGATTATACAAAAGATAACATGAAATACATTCAGTGACACACAGACACGAAGTGGCTCGGTCAAGATGGCCTGAATACGAAGGGGTTAGCCAAACAAACAGATTGCACATGAATGAAAATGAGGCAGAAAATAGGTGAGAGCGGTAACAGACATCAGCAGAAGACTGAGAGGCAATATCGCAAGAGGGCTTTAAAATATGCAGGTAGGTTGTAAAGTAGGTTCTGAGTGTACGGGCTGTTGCTGCTTCCACCCAGAAAGTACACCCACATATTCTTCTCTGCCGGTGCCTTTCTCTTTGCCCCATTCACTCATAAGAGCATAGGAACAAAAAGAGAGGACAAACTAAATGATGGAGTGAGCATTAGAGGTTAAGGGATGATTTTCCCAGCATCTTTTTGCCTCCGCCTCTGACCATCTGCCTCTCTGGCAATAGTCTCCCCTCCTGAGGTTAAACTCTAAATTGGCAGTAAGCTAAGCAGCCACTTAGACAGGAAGGTTCAGGTGGGTAAAATGAAATAGTTATAGACAGAGCTGGGTTATACACTTTAGAAATGTGCATACTGAAAACAATAGAAGAAAATATGGAATGCCTCAAAAGTGGACTAGTGAAATGTTGCCAACCAACAACCAGCTACGGAGGGAAGGGTGAAGTGAATAGAAATTGACAGGCAGATGGTGAATGATGAAAATTGAGAAATAAATTAGAGAACAAAATGAGAAATGCATAGGAAGGAATGAAATGCAGGCATAAAAGACAGAAGATTGAGGAACACAGATGGAAAATTGACTGAGTGGTGCAGTGGGGAAGAAACTGAGAAGAAAATAGAGGAACAAAAATTAGAAATACAAAACCAGAGAGATAAAAAGAGGGACAAAAAAAAAAAGAAACAGCTGAAACAAAATAATAGTAAATGGCTTATTTTTTGGTGGCAAAGAAAAATAATATATATATATTTATATGTAAAGAAAAGCTTGTCTCTGAGGTAGCCTGTGGTCTCATCCCTGCACTCAAGCTGAGGCAGAAAATGAATACTGACAGAGAGAGAAGAACAAGGGAAGAAGGAAAAAACAAAAACAAATGTCAGGCTAGTATTAAGTCAGAATCTTAAGCCATCCCTCTCATCTCACGCTATCAGACAGGCGCTCTCCAGAAACTGAATCACTTGGATAGAAGGTCCACAATACAACCTCCTATTGCAGTTAATTAGATTTCTCAGTCATGATTTTTCAAATGCTAAACAACCAGGTAACAATAAGAAGCGAGACACCTACAGGGTGGTGTTGAGATTCATCAGTTTCAGTGTGTGGCAACAGCAGGCAGATTTACAAGTGAATTACTACCCAAGTATTGGTCATTGGTCCCACAATTTCATGGTTACCCTACATTCAGCCTGGCAGCCTAAAAGGCCACCATCGCCTCTTCTCCTATTGCACACACATATAGTCTCACACAGAAATACACTTTTATATTCATAATAGAAACCAAACACTAATCATATAATACAAAAATAGTGGATCATCCAAATCAGCAGTTAAAAATATCTTGTTGGAATTCAAGCTATTGACAGAAAACACATTGATTTAATGCTGAATTACACTCACTGAGTCTTTGTGCATCTAGATAGGAGTGCATATTTGCATGTGTGCTTGTTGGCCTGGCATCAGCTCCTCGGAAAGTAGGACTGAGAGCCTGTTACAGCAGTCCCACTGTGTGGCCTCCCTTGGCACACAAACACAAATTAGCTGAGGGACGACTGCTGTGGCAGAAAGCTTCTCTGCAGACAAAACCTCTTAATATTCCTTCCAAGTCCATTAAGGCCTCAAGAGACTGGCCAGGATTGATTGTTTGTACTCGATATTACCAGGGGCTTCAAGGCCTGATCCTCGTCGAAAATTAGAGATGGCATTTTGGTAAAGTCCAAAGAATTGAAAAACTAAATACAAACCTGTGCGCCGTTATCACCCCCACAAAGAGGAATAACAGAGGAAGACTTCATCTAATTAGCAAACGACTGTTGCCATTTCTTCTTTGATTTAGGATCCTCTGACAATTGGACTGGTTTTCCAAGTCAGTGGTTTTCTTTTTTCTTTTTTCTTTTTTTTCTTCTTTTACATGTCACCATGTTTTCTGGCAGAATAGAGCTTTTCCAGTCAATTATTCAATCAAGGCAGTGACCTCTGCACACCCCCTCCACACAAACATCACACACAAGAAGAAGAAAGGATTCCTTTTTGTGCAGCCCTGATGCAGACACCCAGGTGCAGAATGCAAAGCTCTGGCAACAAATCATGCTTTACATTTTTCCATTGAAATAAGATAAAATAAAGTGTTTAATTCTGTAAAAAAAAATAATGCTTTGTTACAAGGAGGATAATAATGATCAGTAATATTTTGTTTTGAACATTTCACTAAATACTTAATAAAGTCCTGATAACATAATGAATAAGGACATGATCAAAACCTTTATGTTCCCTAACTGCTGTTCTAGTAAAAACAAGAGGAAAAAAGCATCTTAAATATCCCAGTGAAGCAGTGTTAAGACAGAGGTGTGCACTTAAGCTCATAACACTGTTGATATTCATCAGATAAAAACCTTCTCAACTATCTAATTTTAGCATACTTGAGTATTTTCACAACTGCCAGTGTTGGAAGTTTGAGATGTTCAGATAAAATATCACATCTCAAAGGTGACTAAATCCACCCTGAGAGGAGCGTGAATGTCCATGCTAAATGTCATGCAAATCCATGAAAAACTGTTTTAAAAATCAGCCTTCAAACCAAAAGCTTACAGTGACACTATGAGAAAAGTCAGAGATTCATTGAACCTTTCAGGTACATCATCTGAGGAGCGTGGATATCTCTGCCAAAGTTATGCTTGTTGCCAGAGAGATGAACTGCCATTTTACATTTCTTGAATACATGTGATTTAACAGTCTCTCTGCAACAAGAGCCAAGTGTTTTGGAAGGTTGCATTTTAAGTCAAAACAAATATTTTTTTTTATAAGTTCAAAGTAGTTTTATTGCTTGACCCATACCAAACACGTCAGTTTCTTGAATGAAACCAAGTGGTTTTGATGCTGGAGAAAATAAGGGGGGAAAAAAGACCCACTGGTCTCTTTCTAAGGCAAAGTGAAAATGAAACTCTCATTTCTAATCCGGGTCTCCGGCTTATTCCGCTGTCACACCTTCAGAAATGTAATCCTTGTATTAACAGATTGACAGTGTTCTTCTCTGGCAACTGAGTGTTTTTATCCACTTTGTCCTATAGCAGGAAGCTTGAGCCCAGCCCAGCTGCCACAGACAGATGCCCTGAGACAGTTCATCTGTCCACTACAGGGCTAACCAATACGAACACAAATGCATGTCATCTTTGGCCTCTGGCATGATGCAGCACAGATTACCTACACAAGCACAAGCATAGATAGATTTGAACTCAGATACTTCTCTCTGAAAGCAAAGGAAATCCTTAGGATCTTCTGGAACCATGGTCAATGCAGGATCAACCAAGAGTTTCTGATATAGATAACCACAGGCCAAAAATTTCACAATGCTAAGACAAGTAAAAAAAAATAACCCAAAGGATTAAGATCCGTGTGCTTCATCCTCTGAAGTACTTAAATAGGCCACAAAAACCATCTTATAGTCTGGGTTGAGTTATTTGGCACATCAATATTCTCATAATGCTGATAGCATGTTTAAAACTTTGTTTTGTATTGTCATATTCAGTATTGTCTAATAATTTATTCATAAAAAGCAAATTTCTACTTAAGACATGTCCATGTGTTTCCAACATGTGATTTGATTAGGCCAAAGTATCATAATAGGAAGTAGTGAAGTTAGGACCATAAACCACATAAATAATACATTGTCTTCGTGTGTATGTGCATGTGCATGAGTGTGTCTGTGCATGTCCACATGTGTGAGCTCATGCAAAAAATGGCAAGTGACAAACTGACCCTCAGTTGCACCTGACAAGTCGTTTTGTTTCACACTAGGGCCATGAATATTCTACAGTAAATGCCTAGAGGGGTTTTCCAGAAAAAAGAAAACAGTTTAGCCCATTTAGTTAGTTCATTTCCTGTACAGTTTCCTTTTGTTTCAAGGGTCTTTGTTTCTTACTCTGTTCTGAAGATACAACTAGGCATGAGTGCAATACTAGTAAGAGATTTCTCAATAAAAACATAAACACATGAGCAAGTGTTTTGGCACCTATGCAGTCAAAATACATGATAAATATAAGAGCGGCCAACATGATATCAGTGACTCTTTGTTCACTGGTAAATAAACACAAGATATAAGCATATGACCTTCTGAGACATTAATCAGTCCAATCTGTCTAGTGCATTGCATTAAATCCCTTCTGTCCTGTTCTGGTTATGAATAACACCCCAGAGGCTGGACTATTAATAAGTAGACACACACTTCCTACTGTGAAGATATGGACCAGAACAAGGCAGCCACTGATCTCTTTCTGTGAACTCCTAAGAGCAGGGTTGAATAAGTGTTGGGGGAACAAAGCCCTATCATCATCACAACAAAACACACACTCAGACACACATGTGTACCATTCAAGGGGAATTCCATGTGATGTAAAGCCCGGGGCAACCACAGTCCACAGTCTGTGTAGATGAAGGAGTCTTATTGTTCCCGGACAGAGAGTAGGCTGGTTTTCTGGGACACTAAAAAAGCCTTCGAAGAAAGTAGCAGGGTCACATGTCACATGGCATATGGGGTCACTGAGATTAAAGCGGAAATTGGGCAGTTGGGGCAAACATGGGGCTGTGTCGCATCCAGTTAAGTCTGAGTCACCCACTCTATTGTCTAAACCTCAGTTTTAAGACTTGATGTAAAATAAATGACTAAATTCAGCAGGCACTGCAACATAGAAATTGAAATAAAAAAAAATCAGAGCTCTGTGTTTGTTTCCCAGAATAATAATAAGCGAGTTTCAAACTCTGTTGAGATGGACAATTATGTGGAAGATAAATCAACAGAATTCAGATTTTGATCTTCCTTTGTATGTGAACTTGCATTACAGCCTTTTTATACATGTTAGAGTAAAAACTGCAGCCTTCAAAAAAGCACCCTTCTCTATTTTTTTCTCCCTGGCAAATGCTCCTCTCCATTCTCTGTTACTGGAACTCTGCCTCCTGAACGTCACAGCTGAAAACCATAAAGCTCTTACACTGAGAAAAAAAAGTTTCTTGGAAAAGCAGTTGTGGAAGGAAATAGAAAATAAATCTGGGTGCATATATCCATTATCAGGGCACGTTATCGTCAGAGGGGAGTCTGTGGAGAGAGAGGCAACCAGGCTGGGTCTCTATGTGCGCCACAAGATAGGGGAAACCAATTTTCACCTCCTCCATGCGCATCCCCACCACACTACTTGATTCAGCCCTCGCTAACTCTGCACAAGCAGGACTAAATCATTTCATCTAAATAAGCTAGCCAAATGTTTTACACCTCTGCATATTACTGAGTGGTGATAAGGTGCTGGTTTACCGTTCTGTGCAAAGCGTCTCTTCTTTTTCGCTTTTTTGTACGCTCCATGGTCCAAACAATGATGAGCAGGACTGAAAGCTTCAGTGCATCCGAGGGCCGCAAAGATAGAAAAGTGTAAAAATAAGATGGCGAGAAGTATTTTAAAACCCTGCCATTTCTTATGCCCTCGACGATAAAACAACAGACAAGCCATATTTTATGTTTGTGTTAAATATTCCCGTGTGCAGCCCCTCTATGACAGCTTATTCTCAGGCAGATTTATCACAACCCTTATCTGCTCAACTCAACAGAAAGGCAAAGCTCACGGCTTCCACTGTAGCGTGCTGATGCCTGGGGCACAAGACAAAGCATGCAATCAATACAAATCTCCAGTATATACATTGACGAGGAGTCGGTTGACACACATCCTTCCAGCTGCCATACATCACAACTTCTTATCTAATTAGTTCCCTGAAGAGCATTATAAAGCTACTAATTCACCCATCTTACTCTTTGCCAGAAAGAAAACAGAAAAAGAAATCATCCATTTTAAATGCTGTTGCTCTTTGTTGTTGCAATCTATTAATGACATGGATTTAAGTAAATATATCATTAGTGGAAATACCAATTAATCTATGTTGTTAAATCACTTCATTGTGGAATGTAGACTTAATTCAATGATTTGCAACCAATCAATCGCAGGATCAAACTTCTGCCAGTACTACTATAAAAGCAGCTGAAGCTCTCATTTAGGAATAGGGATCCCTTTTTTTTTTTTTTTTCCCCCTTTTTTTGCGAAAATTCAAGGGCATCTCTGGAAAGCGCAATGGGAGTATAAACTTTAACTAGTGGCTTATGCAACTCTTTCTTGGAAGGAAAGTGATCATATTCATTAAGACATCAAAAATATTTCATGTTGTGGTGTTCTATCATTTTCAAGGGCAATGAGAAGGCAAACCATTGGATCATCTGGCTCTGCTAATCATCGGCGCACGTTACAACAGGGCTATGAAACCAGCTGGGTGGGACTGAGGTACATTCAGTTGCAATTCACATCCCTTAGCCACCCCTAATTATGCAGTGCTCCCATATTATGACTGAAATGTAGTCCCACAGTTCAAATAATAAAATGATTTAAACTGAAACTGAAGGGATACTTGTAACATTTTACATGAATATGATCAGTAACATTATGTGGAGAAAAGTACTGATTGTGATAATTACCTGCAGCTTCGTGCCAATGGCCAGCCAAACAACTGACTTCTGCAGTGGGTTTTTTGGGTTAGACATAGGTTACCACCAAGGCTGAATGAATGCACTCTAATTCCCCACTAGGGGCCTCAACCACTGGTCAGATCAGCAGTCAGCTTTAGTATGAATATAGCCTTTCCTGACCTCTCATTAGTCTGAATTTTGTCCCTTGTGCTAATATTAAGATGAAAATGGGTCTTTTGCTCCTAATGTTTATCCATCTTTAATATCCAGGGTTGATTTGCCAAACAAATCTTTTCCAGGAAAGGGTTGCACTGCTTTTACAAATCTATACCCAGAATTTGCCCCAATGAATCAATCTAACAGCACTGCACTGAGAAATCCCACAGAAACAACGGGGACTAAGTGCCTTGCTTAAGGGCACCTCATCAGAGGTTTCTCTTCCCTGGTCCAATTTATCCTGCCTGTCCAAAACTTGACCGAGCAACCTTACAGTCAAAAGTTCGCTCCTGTAACCTTTAGCCCATTGTGATGTTGAGTTTGCGGTTGTCTACATGTGTAAGCTGCCTTTGGAAAATAAGAGGAAATAGAAAAGTAACATTTGCCTCAGGCTCCCAGTGGCATGACCACTCCGCCTTCTTTCAATAAAGATTACACATACATTACAGTGGATGGGCCCAGCCCTCCCTGCAACATCAGTGCATAACTCACCACAGTCCTGACAGATTCTAGACTGTTAAGGCTGAAAATGAAAATGGTTTTTCTCTTTGTATGAAGTCAAACACATTTGGGGATTCAGTCTGAGAAATGCACTCACCTTTCTTCATTTGTTTCCCCAAAGGGGAAAATATGAGTGACTGTACTAGTTAAGGAAAATTACCCCTCAGGGAAAATATTAGTAGAAGTAGACCACACTGTTACTAGAGGGAACTATGACAGCATGTGTATCAACCTAAGAAATGATAAGAATCAAAAAATAAATTATGAATAAGGATCACACACACACACAAAAAAAAAAAAAAAAAAACTAGAGTCCTTTTCAAGTGCCTGACTGTTCCTGATCTTAATCCAGTGTAATGGCATCAGGCAGATGACTAATTTAGTGATCATCCCCTTCGGTTCTCTTTGTTAGATAGACTTCCCGTTTCTCCAGTTATTATAGTTATTCCTGCATTTCTTATGAACTGTTCAGTGCATCTTAACTTGCTTTAAAGGTAATCAAACCACTAACTCTGATTTATGGTTTTTGAAGCAAATGCTAGATGTGGGCTTTGTCCTGATTTGCCTTTTTAAATACCTGTACATTTTCTTTTTGTCAAAGCAGAGTTGTTCTTAAAACCTGTTAAGCAAACATTTATGCATCTTCCTCTCTTGGACATGCACCAATCATAATGTAAAGTTTGCTTTATTTCGAAAAGAAATCCTTACTTTAATAACAATATCTAAAAAAAATATTTTTCAAGATTTTAATAAAGCTGCAGCAGAGAGTACCCATATTAGACTACAATTTTCATATTTTCATATATATTTTCACACAATAATCACTGAGTTTATGACTGGGAAAAGTGTAATGTCATAGTGCAGCAAAAAGATGAGAAAGTCTTACAGAGAGACCAGTTTTTGTTTGAGCCTTAATCTTTTTAGCACAGTATGAGTCTCTTCAATGTCTCAGTGCAGCTCAATATTGCTTTAAAATGTGTGCAGTTACAGTATTTATTCTTCTGTGAATAAATAGCTGTAGCCTACACAATTTTCCCCAGCAGCAGTGTAATGTATCCAACTATGTTCATTCAACTAGTTTAGTGAGCAAATATGCCCAGAAAAATAAACAAAAACATATTTTTGCTGCACATTGAATGCCACCAATTTTGACACTTATGTAAACCCTAAAAATATTATACATTGTCAATGTAGAAGTAGCTAGTACTTAAAAGGAGTATTTTTTACCTTTTGTACTGCTATCTTTACATAAGAATTGGAATACTTCTTCAACCACCCATAAGTGAGTCATACAATATTTTTGACCATCCATGGCTCATCTAACAATCACCTTTATTACCACACATACTAAAGTGCAGTCGCTACAGATAATGAAACAAGTGCTGCATTGAGTACAATGCTGGTGGAGGACCAGGGACAGAAATAGTTTGGTTTCCATCCAAACAAGGTTAAAAAGGCATGTGACATCATCTTTGTGTGGATAATTGTTCAAGTGGATGTATGCTCTGTCATGTGCACTCAATATCACGATGACAAAATTGTTTAACAAAGCAATATGAAAATGAGGGTTATAAATCTGCTAAGATTGTGCCTGTCTATTTTGGTGGATATACAAGCTTTCTGTAAAAAAATAAATAAATAAAATAAACTAAATAGAATTTAATGCATGTGGTTGCTTGAGTGGTTCAGTTTCAGTCTTGACTGTGACAAGACTTTTGTTTCATGTGCAATCTGTTAATTGCTTCTTCATTGGCAAAACTTGCATGTTACGTCTTACCACTGGCATATCAATTGAGGAAATGCTGTGCAGGGAAAAAGGACTGACTATTCGCAGTCTTTCAATAACCAGACATCTGAGGCCATCTCTAGCACTGTCAGCTGGCATATATATTTTGTGAATGAGCAGAGATAAAGTAAAGCTGCCTCCCCAAATTCTGTGATGGCACAGCATTTTCTAAGATTCCCCTAATCTACAGTCTTACCATCATAATATATGAGATTGTGCTAAATTTGAAATAACTGGGAAACACTGACAACATACTTTGATAAAATATCTAGAAATACAGCATGTGCATCACAAGGACAGGCAACATGATTATACCTCAGGTCAAAAGCCAGGCTTCAAATTCCAGGCAAGTATACAGAGCGTTTTGAAAGTGACCGTAAAGATGAGGTCAAACTTTAAAGCCTATATTTATTTATTTATCCCTTTTTTCCGCCCCCTCCTCCTCACTCAAATGCAGACTAAGCTCTGCTTCTGCCTTTCAAATGGAGTGGACAGATTAAGCTGAGTTAGGCCTACTTTCCATAGATGTGTTGGTGTGGCACTTTGAAATCCACACCTCCCCCGCCTCCTTCCTCCTTGCAAAAACCAGTTAAGACGTGACATATCTATACTTCTTAAACTGAAAGGTAGCTGGAGATTACCAAGTGTAACGGTCAGGACAAAATAACAACTGTTGCCAAAAGGAGGAAATAACACGTTTTAAGTGTATTACTGGTTGTTATGGTGAGAAGGCCATTAATGATGATAATGAAGATGATAATGGTGATGGTATGACTTTGAAAATGATTGCTTACTTTAAATTTGCCTCTATTATAGACACAAGATTGAGTAAAAAAAAAAAAAAATTATGGTGCTGCTTATGGTTAATTTGCTGCTCAACTCAAGATGTAATTAATATAAAAACTAAAGCTGGTTTTAACGCCTCAATTCAGACATGGCACAAAAGGGCTCGATTTTACAAAACATTCATAAATCGAGTTTGTGATGATTATCTTTATAAGCATCCTTGGAACTTTAGAGTTTTTTATTAAATGAGGAGATTGTATGTTGTTATGTTAATTTTGCATACTGTAAATACATGGAAGCTGTGTATATAAAAAACACAGTTAAAACTCCTGCTGTAGAAGCATTTTGTGAGAAAGCTCAACAACTCTACAGTCATTTTTCTGGTTATTTCTGGTTGTGAAGAGGTCACTTCTTAGAGCCACTCCAGTGAAAGAGATGGGGAAGTAGAGGGAGTATCACACTTAAAGAGCCCATTTTCTGCTCTCTTACAAATTCATCATTTAATTTTAAAGGTCAGTTTTAATACTATTGCATGCTGTAATGTAAAAAAAAGAATAGAAATATTTTCCTATGTTGTATATTGTGGCGCACTTTGTCTCCTTCAGGATGAGAGGCTCCATTGATGCTTCTGTCTCTTTAAGTTGCTCCATCCTCTCAAAAGGCCTAATCTACTGTGATTGATAATCAAATCGGTCACAAATATTAGAGTTTGAAACAAAACAGCCAGTAGAGCTGTTTTTTTTTTTAGATGAGACTGCAGAAATGTGCTATTATCCCCACCAGAAACAATGTACTGTTGACCAATAATATGGCCACTGCACATGCGGAGCTTTGGCACATCTGACACAAACAAGGACCACAATCGTGTCTGCAGAGTCTCAAACAGTTTAGAGAGACGCAGATGTGGAAACCACGTACCCAGCCTTTGACAGCTCTAGAGCAGTGTCTTCTGTGAGTATTACTTCCTTTGACATGGACATTGGACTGTTAATGTACTAGTGAAGCAAAAAGAAAAAGGTAAACAGAAAAACAAAAAAAAATTATGATCTCTTTACTTTAAGGGACATTCATAAATATCTGACTGGACAACTTCAGGTTTTATTGACTTCATGGTTTGACAATGCATTCTTACATAAACTAAATACTGTTGATTTTGTCTCCCATATATTAAACTAAAGACGTGCTAGGAAATGAACTCACTCATATAGGCAGGATGATACTTAACAATGTGCAGACTTTACAAAATCTGAACTAGGCTTTCACTGCTAGGCTAAGAAGAAATATGAATAAAGCCCTCAGCATCAGATGCTTTAGAAGAGCTGCCAACTTGATCTCATTGACATTCATGAATTTAGGTCAGTTAGACTCAAAACTCAGTCTGGCATCAAGCTCCTTACAGAACATTAAGACAATATGTGTTTATGTGACCCTTTAGAAAAGAAAATAATATAATTTCCCCCAAACCAAAAGAGCTTTGAATTATCTTTGAGTGAATATCTAATTGAAAGTTTACTGTGTATCTGTGTCTTTGTGGGCTGCTTTTAAAATAACAGATCAGTCATACCAGAAAATCTGTTTGCCTCTCAAAATACACAACTTGGCAGTATAATCAGTTCATGCACTTATTTGTGGGCAAATGCTGATTAGAACTGGTGGACACATGGTAGCTTGACTGAAACATATCCCAGTTTATACATATAGTTCTTATCAAAAAAGAGAACAAACAGATGAATTCAAAACAGGAAAGAAACAATCTCTTTCAAACATTTATTATGAAATTATAAAGGTAGAATAGCACTGTTCAGATAAAGCTTTTATAAACAGAATAGAGGTCGCAGTGTACTGAAGAACTGTAAGAGTTTATTTCAGATGTAAGTAATGTATACCCAGCAATGTGGAAAAAAAAGGAAAAGGAGAAAGCAGGGCAAATAAATAGCACAAAATATAAATAAATAAAACAAGCCCATTATTGTTTAACACAGCACATTAGGCAAGATTACCAGGAGTTCAATTTACATGAAACATTTCATATATACAAGAAAGATTTACATTGATGAGGGTTACAGAGTCTTTGTGAGCTATGGGGCTCAGTGGCAAAGCAGTCAATGGCAGTCACATTTCAAGTCATGTGTGGCTCTTTGCTTCAGGGATGAGGAGAGGGTTTGGCTGGCAATGCCATTATCACAACTATTACTCTGGACACTGGCACAAGTTTGAGACAGAGCAGCAGCCTGTGTGTTACTTAACACAACGAGCCAATGACAAGGTCTCTCTCTGGCTTTGTCATGTCAGAACATTCAGAACCACTTTGCCCATCTTTTACCCACGCACCCTATTTCCCTCTAAAACAGAGGGAGGATGAGAACAGGAATAAGGCTGGGCTACTAAACCCCCTCATACATCACTAATGATCACAATACAAAGGTGAAACCACCCTTGGTGATTTAACATTGTATGTAACTGCATTGACCCCGATAAACATGGATGAAAGGTTAGGACTAGAGATGGGGAAGAGAAGGAGTGGGTGGAGGGGCCGAGTGAGGAATGGAAAAGAGAGATGGGTTGTTGGGGTGAGAGGGAAGAGGGAGAGGGAGGGGGGCAGTCAAACAATGAAGTAGCATCAAAACTTCATCTTTATATAGTTGTTTTTTTTTTGTTGTTGTTTTTTTTTGTAGACAAGCAAACAGTCAAGAAACATTTTCTTCCACCCTCTACTCTTAGTTTTAGGGATATTTTGAAAGAATTGAAATGAGGTGTTGACACCTTGTCAGTGTTTTAAGCTGCATTTTGCCTCATTCTCATTAAGCAGTGTTGGGAAAAAAAAAATATGAAGCTACAATGTTAAATTGATTGATTGCCTTCGAAAAATAGGAAATATGTTTTGTGGATTAGTGAAAACATGGAGCTGAATTAACTAATGCCAGTACCACAAAAGCCACAGTGACTTTTATGCATTAATGTCACCAAGCAAACCACCTGAAAACTGATCATCAATCAGCTTACTTTGAGAATTTGTTGAAATGAATGATGAAGCTGAGATAAATGGGTTTGCCAGCCAAAAGTGATAGACACACAACAAACCAGAAACGAAAAGAAAACAAAAGGAAAAAAAACATCAAATATGCACACACAGATAAGACTTTGTGATATGACACCATATTTGTCACAATGAAAACTACGTTGGACATGTTTCTCAGAGGAAAACAGTGCAATGAGGAAAGTTTTGTCAAGATGTGCACACTTTAAAAACAGAAAAACAAAATCAAATGAGTGAAAAAAATCAAATGTAAATTCCTGGTAATTTGCCATCATCTGTGTTTTGGCTTTGCTGCCCTTGGCAGTTATAAACAACAAAAAAAAAAAAAAAGAAAGAAAGAAAGCTGCAAATAAATAAATATAGAAATATATTAAAATCAGTAGCACTTCATTTTTCTAAACAGAGAGAAAAAAAAACATATAAATGAACTTCACAGTTCAGCCAGTGTACCAACGGGGAGCTTTGATTTATTTTGTTGTTTTGTACAGACAAAACGTGATCCCCTTTGGGGCAACAATCTACTCTGATAGTACAACTCACATCCACTACTTTAGTATAGCCCACCATCCATTTCATTTCCTTTTACCTTCGTAGATACAGAGTACATGACAATTTTTTAAAAGAAGCACAAGGTTCTTTGCAGTAAAAAGTCTTGAAAATCCTCAACTGATGATTTAAAGCTTTGATAGAAACTGCACTCACAGACTTATTGGCTTACTATCTCAGGACAGCTACATTTGTTTTCAGGATTGGCTGCATTTTACTAGGATAATGCAGTAGTCAGGTTATTCTGCCTTAAGTCTGCTGAGTTATTAAAAGAGATCAAAGAGAAATCAAAGATTTGGTTGGACTAATGTCTTTATATGTATTTGTCCAGTTTAATTGAAGTGCAAAATGAGATTTTGAGAGTTGATTTTTTTTTTAGAAAACTTTAAGCTCTACACTCACTGGAACATCATTAATCAAAAGTATCAAGGACACATACAGTATAAGGGATCACAAACACGGTATCCTGATTAAGTGACAGGATAGCTGGGGAGAAGGATGTATGATCACAGTCGGCAACAATCGCTGGCCTCTCTCCATCTTCCTCATTCATACTGCCAAACTCTGTGTCAGCACAACCCACAAGATATTGCAACAGACTTTTCCCCTCAGGTGCAACATTGTCATAGTTCATTAATCTTCTCAAACTTCTCCTGCCACCATCAGCCTCTGTACATACTACTAATCCCCTTATTAATGAGGCAAATGAACCTGCACAAGAAGGACGACTCCCCCAAGGCTCCATAATTACAATAGTATGTATAAACTCCTGTTTGCATAGAATGTCCATTCATTAAGTGTACGACAAGACAACAGCACTATTTTTTTTCTTTCCTCAAAGGTCTTCATCACATCCTACGTACTTTAATCTGAGTACTCATTTGACTTTAACTTTTCAAAGTCTGCCACTTGTTTGTCAATAATAGTATAACATATATCTATTTTTACTGTAGAAGTTACAATACAAAAAAATCCATATATATATGTATGTATATATATATATATACATAAAAAGACATCTCTGTCACCACATGTGCTGCAGTATGTCTTTTTGGTCTGTATGTGATTACAGTATACTCTACTTAACCGCACAAAAGGGAGATGCAACACTGTCTATCCCCAGAGCTATGGCGTGATTAGTGGTGTATAAGAGCAATGTGAGATAAGTTAATTGTAGGTAAACAGTGTAGGCATATTGCTTACCATGCATCACAAAAAAAAATTACAAAAAAAATCTAATAACACAGATGATTATGACTTTCATACGAGGTACTGAGGCTACATGGTTGCAAAACTGAAATAAAAAAACACTATAAGCACATTATTCTGCTTCTTTAGGTTATTATATGTTACCATAAGAGAAATGAGGAGAAAAGGGGGGCATCATGTGTATCAGAGAGATCTGTATAAGAATTTATTAACACCCTCATTTTCACATTTGCTTTGTAATTTATTTACAGTTTACAGTGAAAACTTAAAATAGGGATTAAAATTGATTATTCATGATGTTTCATATACTTTTGCTGTGATTACTTGCAATCCCTGTGCCCCTGCTGTTAACCATGTTAGCATGTTGATAACATGAGCCCAGGGATCTGACGTACAGCACATGCGTAGCCACTGGGCTCATGTTATGATAGAGAAACACATAGTTGTCTAAGCCTAGTGACAGCAAGAGCGTAAGACTAATGTTGATGATTTTACTTGGTTTCTTAGATGCTTATATTGCCTTGTGAAACTAGGACAGTGTTCTCATACTTTTTTTTTCTTTTTTCTCCAGTCTTGTTTACACTAATATGGGTCCCTTGAGGGTGAATAATAAGTGAGAAAAAAAGAATGGGTAGGCAAAGATCACTTCTATTGCTATCAGCAAAGTTTGGGTCCATATAAAGCTGATTGCAGAAGGCATTTATCTGTGATGGCACTGTTGTAGATGTCTGCTATTACTATTCCCTACATGCTCTATACTCACCACTGAAGGTCATGCTTTGCTGTTGCTCTCAATGTATTTTCCCTCTATTTGCTTTATTTTTTTTTTCTTTCTTTAAAAAAAAAAATCAATCAGTTTCCTTTGTTATTGATTGGAGCTGATGTTGCATGGAGGCGACTCTTGAAAACTGGAAGAAAATAGCTTTTCAAATCTTCGAGAAGAGGTCAATCTTAAAAGACCCCCCCCCCCCCCCCCCCACACACACACACACACTTTTGTGTCTCTTACTCTTGAACATACTTTTTTACTTAATTGCTTGTTTCATGTTAACTTCAGGCAACAGTGATTTGATTGGTGCTGGCTGGCTTCACCCAAACTGAACATTTTTGCAAAATATCATTATTTTATGATCTGCCTTTGTGATGCTTTATATGGTGCAACAAATGAACACCCTACTGGCTGCAGTTTCAGTATATTACATCAACTCACATTTTACAACCAAAAAAATACTATCACGATAACTTTAAATTATATTGACACATTTTTATTAGCAATGTGTATAAAGAAATATGTGTATAAAGAAATATTTTAATAATGCAGTTCTTATCTTTCTTCTAAAGCGCCTCTATTTTGCAGTGACTGTGATATGATAATCCAATGATATTACCTCCTGGATATGCTGTCTACTTTAGGTTTTACTCAAATAATGTGTATTTGTTTTTGGCTCATTTTATGAAAAGAAAATGTTGCTAATACTTTACGTGATTTCATTTGATATGCAGACAGAATTTCAAAAATGAAATAAACTAACTGGTTATCTATTCATGAGTGCTCATGAAATGGGAATGAAATCCACATGTCAATGCAAATGGTTTGAAATGTGGTAAACAATCAAAATATGAATGAAGCAATGGTACTGATAGCAAAGCCTGATTGTCATGTCAGTGTAGTCAGTGCAGTTGGAACGTTTGCCACGACCAATAACTGTCATTTACATTCAACTATGAGCTGGAAGCTTTATCAGTTTTTTTTTTTTTTCTAGTAATTATGACCAGGAACCAATTAGATGGAGTCTTCATTGAGGATCTCCAAAGAAAGATACTGGCTAATAATGCAAAGGCATGGAATGAATTTTTGCTCTAATAATATAGACATGGAAATACGAAAGTGAAGTTTAATAAATTACATCACATCAAAATTGCTTTACTTACTTTGTGTCATAAATAAACAAAAAACATATGTTTATTATGAATTTGTTAATTTGATGAAATTATAAGATTATAATGCTTACATGACATGTTTTCAACTCAAGTTCTGAAGAGGGGTGATTTTAGAAAAAACATGGCCAGATTGGCAACTGAACTGCTCTGGGTTACGCTGAGGCACGACTTAGCTTAAGTTTCAATCCTCCCTTTGTGTATGGATTACACTTAAACCGTACACAACTACCCCAGAAAATATGAATCAAACTGTACAGATCTGTGTGAGCAGAAGTGTATGTTGTCAGTGGCACTATAGAGAACACATTGCCTCTGTTTGTGTGCTTCTTTGAATCATTTGTCAGAACTATTGATTCCAATAAATCTTGTGAGGAATTGTGGGATGACTGAGCAAATCGATGAAGTTGTGCTTACAGTATGGTGTCATATCTCATGTGTCCCCCTCTTGGACTGGAACACAGCCCCCCCCCCAATCCCCCAACTCACTAACCGCAACCACCATCACCCATTTCAACGCCTCACCTCGTGTCTCTTTCTCTCACACATCACCAACCGCACACACGCACAAACAGTGAATGACGCCACACTGAATGCCTCTTTTGACTGCTACCTCTCACACAGCCACACATTAAATGCAACCCCAGATGCAGTGACCCGGAGGTATGCACTGACAGGAGTCACACAGTGTCACCCCTGTAATTCCACTCTCTCCTCCGGATAGATCTTATCACTCACATCTCTAACTGCCATGATCAATCTTCCCTGCGCAGCCTCTGCATCATTAGGCGAGAGTATTTCACTAAGAACACTAACATAGGTTTCACTCCTTTCTTCTCCTCCCTTGCATTCCACTGCAGGTTGGCGTAGTGCCAGCCTGTGCCATGCAGCGCAACACTGCCACCTAAAGTTTCAGTTCCACCACCCGTTAAGTCTGACCCACTGACAAAGCAGTCTCTCTGCCTCCCTTTCTCCTCCCCCCCGCACTCTGCCTTATCCTTTGCTTTCACTGCTCCCTGTATTTGTCCACGTGTGTTCCGTTAGATTAGAACTGTGTGTTGTGTAGTGGTGCTTTATTAGCAGAAAAATTAATAAGGCTTTGATAAAAAAGCAGCATGGATTATGTTGAAATTTGAGTCTCATTATTGGCTAATCCTTTTTGAATTGGATGTGTATCAAGTTCCAGATGAGCTTCACTCAGTTCGCTACTGTGATTTGAGAGGAGGCATTTAATTCAAGCTTAGATGATGAGGCAAAGCCTACAGTGACATTCACAATACCACTGCAGCAGACTAATTATTGACCGTAGTTATTGCAGCAGGTGTTGAAAAGGTTACAAAAGCTTTTGTGATATTACAATACAGAGCAAAACAAAGAAACAAACAAACAAAATAAAAACATGAATACACTCAATTTTATGAGGAGAGGTGAAAAGTAAGGTCAATTTTTTTTCTTTCTTTTTTTTGTATGTATGCAGCATTTTGCTGTGATGACGACGATTATCTGAGTAGATAGGCAAGAAAAAAATGTTTCTTTCACAAAGAACACTGAGTCACATTTAATGTTATGTAGGTACATTTTACCAGTGATCTAACCTGGGTGCTGAAGAGAAAAAATAAGGCAAGGCAATCACTCACCCATTTGCATTTTTGTTAAATACGAATTAAATATATATTAATGACAAAACTCCTTATGATTATCATTCCCAAATCAATGATTAACTCCATTAGTAAGCAGTTGTTCAACTTACATTTTCTTTTTTTTTTCTTTTTCATTTTTAACTTGAGAAACAGTGGAACTTGCTGAAGCACTGAGTCTCAGCATTCTTTTCTGTTGCTTTAAAGTACCTTATAGTGAGTCCCTAATCTAGACTGGCACTTCAGCACTGTGGAACAGGGCAGTTATAGGCAGTACTTATAGACCAGTAAAAGTGCTCCTTTACCTGCTGTCTGGTGTGCATGGGCCCCTTCGTCTTGAACCCTCCTTGGGAGCTGCACTCTGAGGCACTGAAGTGGTCGGAGCTCGTGGAGGATCTCTTGGAAAGGGTGTCACAGCCTCCAACAAATGTGTTATCCAATGGGAGTTCCTGAATCACATGATGCTTCTTCACTGAGACCGGTGTGTCGGCCTTGAGGTGGAAGGCCGACTGCGGAGATGCAGACTTGTAGTGTCGAGCCAGGTCTGGGCTGCTGGGTTTGAAGGTTGTGGTAGGTGTGGCATTCCAATCAAAGCGCCCAATCCCTTGGTCTTCCAGCTCAGTGGGCAAACTGATGGTTCCGTTGATTGGCTCGTGGGCAGGATCGTCAGGTTTGTTTCCTTCTATGGTGACAAAGTTGAGCAATGAGCTTTTGGGAGATTTCCTTTTCTTGCGTTTTTTCTTCTTGTTCTGCTTGTTTTCTGTGTTGGGCGACATCCACTCAGCACCTTGCTTTTTTCTCTGTGCAGCTTTGAACCTGGAAGCGTGGCGACAGCGCAGCAGCACAGTCACAAAGATGACAATAATCACCACTAAGGCCCCAGTTACAAAGGCTATCATTATAGTTAAATAGTCACCACTTTGATATGGTTCACTACTTTCACCAATGTTTCGGTCAATTGGGGTCTCCATGGTGCGACGGATGAGGTCATAAATAAGTGATGAGTTGCCCACAGTGTCATTGACATATAGATATACTAATACCAGCGTATGGAGTGATTTGGGATACCCCAGGTCACTGATGTTGACCACTAATCTGTGTAAACCTATGTCAGTTACTGTTGGCTTCTCCTCCAGAGTAATATTTCCTGTGACAGGGTCAATTCTGAACAAACCCTTGTTGTTCCCGCTCACAATAGTGTATTTCAGTTCTGCATTCATTCCTGTATCACCATCAACAGCAAACACCTCTGCCACCACAGATCCTGGGATAGAGGAGAGAGGCACGAGCTTGAAAGATGTGTTGGAAGGGGGGTAGATGACGATGGGAGTGTTGTCGTTCACATCAATAACGTTGATGGTCACCTTGGCGGCTGAGGAGCAAGGAGGCCTGCCACTGTCCACAGCCCTAACATCAAAAGTGTAGGAGCTCTGTTGCTCCCTGTCAAATGACACATTAGATTTTATCACCCCAGAGTACGGATCTAGTATAAAGTTCTCATTGTCATTCAGTATAGAAAGAGAGACAGCAGCATTTTCTCCTGCATCTGAATCTGTCACAGTTATCACCCCCACAGTGCTGTATTTAGGAAGATTCTCTGACACAAAAAACTGAAAGTGGTTATGAGTAAACTTAGGATTGTTATCATTTTCATCCAGCACAGTTACAATAACGGCTGCCTGTGTTTGCAAAGGGGGTGTGCCATTATCTCTAGCCGTAACAGTGAAGAGGAACCTGTCCTGATCCTCCCTATCAAAAACCCTGGACGCAGTCAGGACCCCTGTTTTACGATCCAAATCAAAAAATGATGCATTCGGCCCCAGCTGATAAACTATCTCTGCATTCTTCCCGCTGTCTTCATCTGTGGCACTAAGAGTAGTGAGGAAAAGGTCTCTTTTGTTGTTTTCCATGACGGCCAGTTCAATGACGGGTTGAGTAAAAATAGGCGGGTTGTCATTCTCATCCTCCAGCCTCACTCTCACCAGGGCAGTCTGATTCAGGCTCGGCTTCCCAGAGTCGGAAGCTACAATTTTAAAGTTGTACTCCTTTGTTCCCTCATAGTCAAGCAGTGCAGATGTCTCCAACAGATACTGGTTGTCATAGACAGCTTTGAGATGGAAGGGTACATCCTTTTCTATAAAACAAATGACCTTGCCATTTATGTCAGTGTCTTTGTCTGACACTGTGATCAGGGCTATCTTGGTATTGATGGGATCCTTCTCTGAGAGAAAAACAGTGCCATTAATGGGGCTGATTATATATCTCAGGTCTATATTGGGTGGATTATCATTAACATCAGTCACATTTATGGTAACAGTGGCTCTGGCTGGACTTGAACTGCCATCACTGGCTAAAACTGAAAGTTTATGAATAGCAGTCTCCTCCCTGTCCAGAGGTCTCTGCACTGTAATTAGGCCAGATGTTGTATTTAATGCAAACAATCTTTTTGTAGCAGGAGAAACCTGAGTCCCAAATACATAACGTATCTCTGCATTTGCCCCTATGTCTGCATCAGTGGCTTGGAGCTGCATAACAGAGGTGCCAATGGGAGAGTTTTCTGGTATATGTACCTCTATTTGACTCTCTTTAAACACTGGCTTGTTATCATTGACATCTGTTACAGTAACTTGAAGGATGGCAGTGCTGGATTTCTGCGGACTGCCGCCATCCTCTACTTTAATCTTCATCACATATGTGTCCTTCTGCTCTCTGTCCAGATTTTGCTGCACAATAAGCTGGGGCCACTTCTCCCCCTCAGGCGTTTCTACTATGTCTAAGCCAAAGGCACTCTGCCCGTTGATCAGCTCGTATTTGTGGACACTGTTGGGGCCAGTGTCCGGGTCAGTGGCAGAAGGAATGGCAAAGCGGCTGTTAATGAGGGTGTTCTCCGGGATGGAGATGTTGATCACAGGGGAAGGGAACATGGGGGCATTATCATTTGTGTCTTTCACAATTATTTTGATCTTAATCAGCCTGAAATAATCATTAGGCAGGATGACCACTTCAATTTCAAAGGAGCACTCGCTGTCCTCAAACGAGGGACCAGGGCACAACTTTTCTCTGTCGATCCGGTTTGATGTTGTGAATATCTCTCCAGTACTGCTCAGAACACGGACCAGTGGGTTATCTCCTGCTTTGGAGACGAGCCGGTACACAAGATTAGCACTTGCTCCAGTGGCAGCATTTGTATGGGAAATGTTTAGGTCCTTTGGTATATTTCCAATGAGGACATTTTCTTGCAGTTCCTCTCTGATGGGGTAGATTAGTTCTTGAGCTATTGAGGGATCTAGCCATATGCAGGCAAGCAGGGCACCCAACAGGTAATAGTCTTTTAGATCCATGACAGTGTTAATGTGTTTCCAGCCTTCAGAAATCAACGGCTTCTTTCTGTGCAGCGCTGTTACAGGCAGTGACTCCTTGCATGCGATAGCAGGAATCTTCCACAAATACACCTATGAATAGATAACAGAGTTTCTTTTTGAGTGAAGTAACTTGAACATGGACAGTAACGGCATTTAATCAACAAGCAACCTCCACCCCCACTCACTGTCAACTGCTTCATCCACTTCGATGTTTTTAAATTATTCTGTATTAAATTTAACCAAAAATAAGTAAATAAATTATGATTTCTTCAAACATTCACAAACCCAGAAAACTCATTTACTGCAGCTCCTCATGTCGGTTTCTCCCTCTCTCAATCTTCCACATTTTATGGTCACCAAGAATTTTCAACACCACCCCCCTCAGGACAAAAAAACTTCACAACACATTACACAGCCTTATTAATTTCACACTTAAATTGCTAAAATTAAAGAGCTTACGCTGTGTGGGGGTTACTAAACGAATGAATGCGCATGAATGAAGCCTACAAACTAAGCTCAGTCAGATGTTGAATTCAATGAGCAACTGCAAGCTATTCTTATCCTACATACCCAAATCCGTTGCAGCCAAGGAGAAAAACTGGAGTGTGTCAGCTCATAGTCTTCTCATCCAGTGTGCCGCTGTGTGTCAGTTTATTCTGGTAAAGAGATCCTTTTTCTGCCAGATCTGCGTTTGGGTCCAGAAAAGAAGAAGAAAAAAAAATAAATAAATGCCCCGTATGAGTAGTCAGACAGAACAGATTTGAGGTAAAAGCTGCTGATCGCACAAACAGGGGTAAATTAGTGGCTGCATAGCCTGTGTCGCAGTTCCTTTCCCCCCATTTAACTTCAGGAAAGGACAGGGACTAACTAAGCGACCTGTGGTGGTTGCGGTGATCAGCGTCGCCCGTCCAGCAGACACGTCAAGGTGGTTAGTGGTTTGTGGCGCCTTCCTGAAAAAGGGTCCCAAAATCAATGCTCATCTCCAGTTCTCTCCCGAGTGTTTTCCTCCTCTTTTTTTCTTTTTCTCGCTTTCTTTTAGGCTACCTGTGAAGGTGAAGGCGCCGACGAGGTGAATGCGAGAGGAGACACTCGTGTCCCGTCATGTCTCAAGTTCACGGAGCTCCATCAATCATCACCAGAGGCAGACTCAAGGTTAATTTTTTCAAATGAGAGAGGATGAAGGCTTTTTTAAACAAAAATAAAGAAAACTATCTGAATCAAATCTTCTTGGAAATGCCAACCAACATAAAAACAGCCTGTTCAGTGTTAGACCGATGCGCGCAGTCTGTGTACCGTTTATCCGTGCACTCTCACTCCCAGAGCAGAATATCTTGCACTAACTCTTTGTAAACCCATAGGAGGGGTGGTGAAGTATACCACTCCAACGCATCCCCCCCACTCCGCCGACCCTCGTCATTGGACACCGCCCCTCTCTTTCTGTTGTGTCGTCAAGCCGATCAGCAACAGGATTGGCCAGCAGTCACGTCACTTAACCAGAGTCGTCCGCGGTGAGATGCTCCGTGAAGATGCTGCAGGCTGCAGAGACGCTTCACCAAAAACCCCGAGGCTGGAGGGGCATGATGATGATGACAGCGGCGATGAAGCTGGCAGTGTTGCTGATAATAATGTACAGAATAAAAAAAAAATTAAATAAATTAATAAGGAGCGAATATTCCCTTTTATACTGTGTGTGCCCATAAAAGGCAACACTCATTGTTTCTAAAGGACGCATCAAACGCATAAACCAACCTGTTAGCCTGTTGTCAGGTGAGCAGCAATAATTGGGTGGTCATAAAAAGCTGTAAAGGCCATTAAAAGCTGCATCACTTCCACGGACACGGACTCGCTGAGAATAAACACAGGCATACAATAAAAGCCTTGTGTGTGAGTCACTTATAACAGCACTCTAGACAGAGAATCCGTTGTCTAAGCATCTTTGCACGAGGTGCATATTCACGCTCTGTCCACCACACTTAGCACCCTGCAGCCAGTCGTCAGCATTTGTCCGTTACAAATAACCTTGACAGATATCCTAGTCATCAAAGCTATACAACTGCACATGGGCTCCTCTAACCTACTAATGTAATGGATGAACAGATTTTTTTTTATTTATTTATTTTTTTAAGTTTACTGCCTTGTGCATGAGTTATAATGATCTGAGGATGCTGTGATGTGACTTTGGAATAGCCCCATAACTGCATCTTGCACATGTTTCAAAGCATCAAGATCAGACTGAACTGCAAAATGACATGTTGGAAGTTACACAAGGTAGTATAAAATAGCATATTTAGATCTAGCTATCATAAAACACCTACCGCCTTCTTATCATTACTTAATTTCAGTTTAGTATAGATAACTCACACTTCAAGCCACAGCTCTGTGTGCTGCAGCTGAGGAAGGCAAGCTGTTGAGCTTAAAGGCTGAGCAGCCTGTCATGGTGAACACTGCCATCTTGAGGTGGACCTTAACAAATGCCTGAACACTCTTTTGAGCATGAAATCTCCCACAAACCTTGCATTTCTCAGAAAAAGGCATCAGTTCAAGCTCTGTTCGGCACCTGGGAATGGTTAACTGCATAATATATGACATGCAGAGTGTCTAAGTAAGGAGCAATACACAAATGACCTGAAAACAAACGTGAGAATAAGCCCCAGTGTTGGTAAATGGTAATGGAAGTGATGCTAAAGACATGGGATCCACACTGCTGAGGTGAGAACTAGGCTGCAATTGTCTCCTGAGAGGGTGGCTTATTGCCCGGTCAGCAGTCCATTAGCACAACCAACCTAGTGGCCTGACCTTTCTGCTTCTGGATCCAACCATCAGTGTCCTTAGCTGCGAGAGAGCAGCTGCAGGAGAGATCTGTCACTTCATTTTAAAGTCTGACACCCTGATGTAGCAGGAAAAATGACAACAGAACTGTCCGTGGTGGTGAAACACTTTCTTGCTCTGGTGGCCAGCTGGAGTCATTAGTAACTCATCACCTGCTTTTACTTGCTCGCTGGGAGTGTGTGTACATGTGTCTTGGGTTTTTTTTTATTGGCATAACAGGAAATATGCTTAAAATTAGAAAGAACATTTCAGAGCTTGGTCGGTCTCTGAGGTGTATGTGTGGGTTAGCACAGGGATGATCGGGCAGTAATTAGGAACCCAGAGCCGAAAGCACACTTTGAAAGCCAGAAATCCTCACATCTTCTGAAGGAATCACTAAGACACAGGTATTGATCACTAACTCTATCAGTACTCCACACAGGTAATGTGGGTTCTCTGTATCATGGGTCAGTAATACCTTATTTATTTTGTCTTTACAGGTAAGTTGAGTGACCTCTGTTTCAGGCACAAGAAGGGGCTAAAATCAGCAACTATTGCACCACTTCAAATTCTAAATTAGCCAGTTTCTCTGGTTTGTTATTGTCATATTTTGCCTTTTTGAACTGGCTGCAGCTAATGTTTCTGCCAGTCAGGTTACTGACAAGTGATGAATAATGTAGTATGGTAATTTATGCACTCTGTCTTGCAGTGTACCTCCCACAATCTCCCATTGAAGAGAGAGCCTAAGGGAAGTGTCTTCACCTAAGGCCTTATGATTCCCTATACCAGATGCAGTCAATCACACTATTCACCTTGGTTTAATTCTCACACTGACATATTGACTTGTCCAAGCTGTTGAATTGGTCTCATGAATAACACAAGGAACAAATATGTTTATCTTTCATGTCCATTAAAGTGCAAGGTTAAATAGGTCCTTATTTTGTTCTAACTTAAACAAGGTCTCTCAAGCTGGAGCCGGAAAATATAAACAGGTGGTGTCACAACTTCTGTGTTGTAGAAGAAGACGCAACAGGAAACATGGCTAAAAGCTGGAAGTGTTCCAATTCCTTTCTTCATTTAAGGAAATTATGCAAGCTGTAGAATTTGAGGTTGCCTTTCGAAAATGGTATTCTCAGTGAGAAAAACATCCCAAGTTTAAGGATATTCTCCCTGAAAATATTCTTGTTTATATCAGTTTCAGTTTGGAAGAGAAAACTTTCAAAAATTCAATTTAAAACCCCATTTTTTCTAACAATACGCTTGTTAAGCTCACTGAGGTTCTTCTCCTTTGTGGGTCAGTGCTATAAGAAACAGTAATTAGAGGCCATTTTAGAGTGTGTGACACTTTTAGTTCTTTCTCTATCCACAGAGCAGGGATGGTCAAAATGATGAAAAGTAATTTATCCACAACTGTAATTATCCAGATCCTGCGCAATATTTAAAAGGACTGAACAACAAACTGCAAATGAATACTTATTTTTACTCTCTTCTACCCACCTCAGTTCCTCTAATCAGCTGACTCTGAGAAACCCATCAGCAGGGCTATTATCACTTGAGCTGAATCCTGCTGCTTGTTTTACTGTACCACCTGCCAGCCAAGCAAATGTGCACTTAAAATTGGATTTGGGCTATAATCAAATTTTTGGAGTCATTTTACTTGTCATCAAAAATTGTGTCTTTACTTAAGCTAGATTTTAAGACGGATGCTCAAAATTCAAACAGACATATTCTTTTATCACCTATTTATTATGTTTTGGCTGCATATGAACAGAAAGTAACCCTTTTCTGTTTTCATAGCTCAGCTCATTCTCCCCATCTTTTTCTTTGTGTAAGGGTTCGCTGTATCCCACAAAGGAGATTGGTTTCCTTTATTCCTTGTCAATACAAAGAGTTACAGCAACTACTGATCAAAATTTAAGCTTTTTCCAGTGTGATTTCTCTCAAGAGTGGTAATAACCCAGTGGATAATTAGCGTCACACATGCTGTGGACCTTGAATACTAATCAGAATTTCCAATCAAGCATTTCTGACTCCAAAGTCCCAAAGCATGCGAATAAAGATTTGGACAGGATTTTTTTTTTTATTTATTTTTTTTAGGTGATTTCAGTAGAAAACACTGAATTCTCTTAAGAAACTTGAGTTATATCGTTTATCAAAGCAGTAACAAGGAGCTTTGATATATGCAGGACTAGAACTGTACAGCTGCTGGTTTATGAGTCAAGCATTGGCTGCCTGATCAAGGTAGATTTTTTAGTCACCATATGGCAACCCCACAGACATCCCTTAGTTGCCACTGAGCTTTTCTTATTTTTGCAAAACTGTTTTAAATACATTTTTCACATAGCCAGCACATCCTTTACCGCCTGTCGGTGGGCATTTAAGACATAAAATGCCATTCATTTTAATCATTTAGACATTGATTGACATGTTGTTTGATCAAAAATGACATCCTGGGTGGATTAGAGATTCAAGATGCCTAAAAAAATCCAAGATATCCTCTATAGGAGTCATCTCCTCTGTCTTTATAGCCTCCCTCTGACTGTAATTTGTTCTCTCCCCTCAGTTTTGGCTTCTTTTCATTTTTTCCCCTTCTCCCTGACACATTTGAATCACATTTCACTTTGCAGACTGTGCTCTGAGAAAGGTCAAACATTCCCTCCCATATACTTTCCTTACTGATGTAAAAACCAGAATCTTACCTGAAATGGATCCTGGATGAAGATTGCTGCAAACCAGGAAAAGAAAGTCGAGCAAAATCCTTCGCTGCTTTGTGCATACACAAGCAGATTTGACCTTGTGCAGAATGAATGAAGCAATATGAAGTTATAGGGTACTTGGCATGCACTCCAACACCGGTGTGATTTCAGATCCCATCAAACTGAGTTGTGTACTTTAGGCAGGGACATCATGTATTCACCTTAAAAGAAATGGACTTGAAAGTTTACTATATGTCTGAGGTAGTTCTGATTTATAGTATCTCACTTTTTTCAATCGGCTTAGTTAGTGATTAACATATAGTACGTGAACGTGAAAACCTTAATGTCTATGCTTATTGTTAATAGCATTGCTGTTTATAATATCTCATCACCATTCCTCAGAGGTTTGTTATCATGCTTCAGTTATCAGGATGCAAAATGTCTAAGACAAGTTGAAGCTAAATGTGAAATTCTGTATATAATGAATCCATACAGTACTGGATGGGTAACTACATATTTAGAGTCTCCATATCTTGAACAAAAATGTCAAGATCAAGCTCTGAGTGTAAAGTACACTGAGCTAATTTATTTCTAGTAGTAGCCTAATTATGACTTTGGCAGTGAGGACAGTTTGTGAAGAAGAAAAGAGATGGCAAGAAAAAGCCTACATTCATACCAAGGCTCTAATGTGTCATTATAAAGGTCAGACTTGTACATGGCAGTTTTTGTCATGCATTAGCCAAGTAGCTTCACATTAACCCAGCAGACAAGGCTAATTAGTCATTTACACAGTTATTGTGTTATTTTAGTGACCTTGCTCTTCAAAAAGGAAAAAAAAAAAGTTTCAAATAAGTTTGGTCTGTTAGTCATTCTGTTCTTCCACGCCTTTGTAATCATCAGAGTTTATTCTTGTAGACCAAATTCCTTGTGCTGACATGTGCTCAGCCACTTAATCAAATTTAAAAAAAAAAAAGTAAATAAATAAATTTCTTTCCAGTAAGTTTTGTGTGTGTGTGTGTGTGTCACTCTGCTGTTAACTGCTTTTCTTTTTTTCTTTCTTTCTTTTTCAATAATTGCAGCAGGCACACAAGTACACAGCTAAGGTGGAATGAAAGCAACAGCATTAAAAAAATGTTCACTTTAAATATGACTTATGAAATTCTATTTTAATGCGTGTCATTTTTACTACTATCTTGGACATCTTGCAACTCAGTGTGTTGTTGTCCTTAATGTATCAGGAGCATGAAACACGGTGCAAGGTCAGATACACGTAACAGACTCTCATTCTCTCATTGTTCATTACATACAAATAACGGGTAGAAAGGTGTGCCAGTTAAACTATAATTAAGAAAAAACACATTGACAGCAGCTTACAGTAAAAAACTGGAACCTCGTGTGCCAAATATTAAGATCACCCAGGTGTGCAGCCTTTGTTGCAGCTGTACTTTTACACCCACTTATCAGTTTAGTCAGTGGTCTGAAACTGAGAATGACTCATTCCCTCAGAGTGAGCTGACATAGATGTGTCCTGTTATGGTGATACTGAGTATGAATACAGGTGGGAAAACAGTGAAGAAGTAAATGAAAATGAGAAAGTTTCCTCTGTGAGCAAGGCTTGTTCATTACCTTGAGCTTTCTCTTGCTTGTAATAGAGCATTCATGTGATGGGTAAGTTGCTTACCAACTTCTAGCATGTAAACAATCTGCAAAGGAAAATTATACCACAGAATTTTCTGAAAGCTCTAATATAACCGTTTATGATAAATCCACGTCACTTTGTTTTTATCTAAACTATCAGGGCAGATCTAATTTAGATGTTCTTTTTTATATTTACATGATGGTTATAAATGCATACAGTAAACAGTTTCTATGTTATATAGCAAACATTGTGAGGAAAATCAATATGAACAAAAATAAAATGACATTCATATATGAGTCTAAATTGCTGAAAATGGTTGTTTTTCTCCTTGTCTCAAATCATGCTAACACATACTGGTGATCTACTCTTGGTGAAGAAATGTCAGGGTGACTTTTACAGGCAACAAAAGCTTCTGTCGAATCACTGCCCATACTGATAAGGTATTTTCAAATGACAACATACAATTTATGTTTAGCAAATGAAACGGGAATAAAAAAATGCCACTCTATGTTCCTTTTTCCAAAAGATTCAACTGAAAAAATTGATGTCATATGTTGTTGTTATTCTGTGTGGTGTGATGTCTGATGCCGGCTCTGCCAATAATCATGTTTGTATGGTGAACAGATTGACAGCGCTGAGAGCACTTAAAGGCTGATTCATGCCTTTTTGTATATTTAGCTTTACACTGGTTTGCCCAGAAAGTAAGACTATTTCAATATCTAAAATCCCATTTGATCATAAATACTGTCAGCTCTATTGAAGCAGGGTGCAGGAACTGCTCAGGGTGGTTGACATCAGCGGAAAAATGTTTTGGTTTTTTTTTTGTTTGTTTTTTTTTTTGTTTTTGTTTTTGTGAGCAAATTTTGAATTATGTAATTTTAATTATTTTTATTTAATGGCTAAGAGTCATGTACTTTACCTCTGCCACTGGTTATACATTGTTGTTACATGCTGTGAGGAATAATAGCTGCAGGACAACAGTTGATATTGAAAAACAACATTCATCCATCCATCCATCCTCAGGCCTGTAAGCAGCAATGTAAACAAGACACCTTTCACTGAAAGAGAGGTTTATTACACATAATAGGTAGTTAAATTTAACCTTAACCTTTTAGCTTTTAAGAGACTGCAGCTGGTGGAGGTGGTCTGGAAGAGGAGGTACAGGTGTAGAATGACGCGCTTCACTTTCCTTCTTTCCATCTTTTTAATCTGCAACCTGGGACAACCAACGAGGCTGCTCTGTAGGGATTCACAGGAATCTGAGGCTGTAATCGTTTCCTAATGAGTTTCCTCTCTCCACTAATTGAGGATCACATTCTGTTACTTCTTTTTTCCAATCCATGGAGTATGCACACCAACATCAGCAAAATGTTAGCACAACTTTTGACTAATGAATTGTGTTCTTCCTGTGAAACATTGCTCGTAAGCTCCTAAACTGTAAATCTGAGCCCACTTTTAATTGGATGTTAGTCTAGATTTTCCGCCACACTTTATCAAGTTAGTTTCTGTTTGTGAATGTGTAAGAATTTATTGCAAAAATGAAGTAAGCCTGTCTAATTCAAATCGATCTATTTTTGCATTGTTTGGAACTAATTACAAATATGTATTTTTAATTGCTTAGGTTTAAATAATACTTAATAAACAAATAAACAAACTAACTGCAAAAATGTGTCTCGTGTATCTTGTTAACAACAATAGCTCAGATAAATGCTCTTTTGAAATACAAATTACATTTAAGGTCAATTAATGACACATCAGTGCCATCCCAAATTATCTTGTTTCAGGACGGCATGAGCTCTAAGAATGCTGCTGAAATCCTCTGTGCTATTACATCTAGTATTAGTTTTTTGTGTATTTATGTGTGTGTGTATGGTCAAATGGACAGGGTCTGAAAGAATCCAAATAGTTATGCAGAGTATATTTTGCAAACTCCTAATGCATCTGACATGACTTTAAAATACTCGTTTGCCCCGTCTCCAATGGGCTAAAGTTTGATTTTCTTGTAACTCATAATCTGAGAACTTGAGACTGTTCTTGAAGACACTGAAGACACTGTCAATACTAGGTAAATTTAATTAGTCATGCCCAGGGACCTCCCATAATACACTTAGCCCATGTCTGCACTCCTCTCTCTTTCCTCTCTGTGTATAAATATATGACATTATTGTTGTGGTTAACTTGTGGTTAACAGTAACTAAAATAACTGCTCATTACAGCCAAGGTATGCAGAATATCATCTCTAAGTACACAACATGTCAAACCTTGAAGCAGATGTGCTACAGCAGCAGAAGACTTCAACAAACGTTATTCCTGACAGAGAAGAACAGGAAATGGAGGCTACAATTTACACAGGCTCACCTAAAAGGATTAAGAGGAGATTGTAAAAACGTTGCCTGGTCTGATAAATCTCAGTTTCAGCTGCACCATTCAGTTAGTGGGATTAGAATTTGGTGTAAACAACATGACAGCATGGATCCTTCATTGTAGCAACGGTTCATATAGTTGGTGGTTAGATAATGGTGTAGAGGATATTTTGTTGGCAGACTTTAGGTCCCTTAGTAACACTTGGGCATTTTTTAAATGCCACATCCTACCCAAGTATTGTTGCTGACCATGTCCCTTCATGACCAGTGTACCATATTCTACATGTGGCTACTTCCATGGACGATGCACCATGTCTCAAAGCTCAAATCTTCTTCACCTCCACAGTCACCAGATATCAATCCAACTAAGCACATTTGGGATGTTGTGTTACAGGAAATTTGCATAAAGGATGCATGGCTGACAAATTTGTAGGAAGGACAGTGATGCTATAGTCTCAATGTGGACCAAATACCTTGTTTAAGGCAGTTCTAAAGGGATAAGGTAGTACTAGTACTGGGTTGTACTAGCCAGGTTTCAAGTGGCCAGCGAGTGCATAATACATTTTAAACTTTTTAGGTTAATATAACTTTACTATAACTTAAAATGAACTTATACAAATAGTATTTAAGTACTTTAAAACTGGGTAATTTTTATTATTAAAATTTGACCCCACCACATTTGTCACTTTCATGTAACAGATCTGTAGCACATCTCTAGCATCTGTAACAGTTGCAAGACTGGGAAAGTCCAAATGAATCCAGTAAAAAACAAAACAAATACATGCATAAACCCTTGTAAAGTTTAAAGACATTCAACTTTAAGATCATGTCATTGTTGCCCTCTTTGCAAATTTTTGGTAAAAAATCTGAACAAAATGAAAAAGAACACTGTTAGTAATAAAGCCTTGTCAAAAACATTTGCACTATAAAATAGACGGATAACTCACACCAATAACTCAATGAATTAGTGAGAAAGATGAGCCTGTTTTATCAGTTCTTGAAGTGATGGGAAACAAACACATCATCCTCCACTTGTAAAGAAGCCCTGTATTTATTTTTCCTGCAGTCAAAGTGGAAAAGGTGGCTCAGAGAGGTCAGGGCTAAGACGAGGGAGCAATATTTGCATTGCCTCAGCAGTAACTTCGGGACACTCATGAAAGAGGGAGGACCAGAAGCTTTTGTGCTTGCCCGGCATAAATCGGACTTTCTCTGCCCCATCACTGGATAATTCTGACTTGTGAGATGATCTGCCATCACTTGTTGTAGCGGACAGATTTCAAAAGAATTCCATTGTGTTGCTGGCTACATGCTAATCCAAGGTTGGAACTGCAGGTGCAGATTGATTGATAAGTGACAGATGCAAATGAATTGTCTCCATCATATCACTTTTTAGGTGGTCCAAAGCTAATATATGGGGAGGTTATTGGTTTAATATCTTTCTTTAAGCTTTACATTAGTCGTAATGTATATTCACTTATTCAGAGATAAACCAAAACTTTTTCTCTTTTTTTGCTTTGCTCTTGCTGACTCCCAAGCTATGGCTTGCCCCACTTTGAGAATAGTGGTAATACAATATAAAAACATATTTTAAGTGACTCTTTTATGTGATAATGTCAGCAGAATCGAGACATAGCCATCGTAGAGCTGTTATGGAAAAAACAGAGCAGAAAAGATCATTTTCTCCATTGCCTCCATTCTATCATTCCTTAACCATGATTGTTCTATTATCTCTTTCATTTTAAAACGTGATACATGGTGATATTTCAGTGCAGTTGTTGCTGAGGGAATCAGTTTGTTTCCATTTCAGTTCACCTGCAGAGATAAAGGCAAACTTTTCTTGGTTGATATGAATGAGCATCACATTTTGGTGTGATAATGGTATGGTGACATTGGAATTAAATCTTGTGCCTGAAAATAATGCATACTGGTAATTAAAAGTGATAAAGTGAAACAGAGAGTGAAGAAAAAAGTTGGTGGGGATGTACTTTCATTTCCCAATTGCTGCAACACTCAGAACGAATAAAAGTGTCTCAGATGGTGTTTGTTTCCATCCCACTCTCTTAAAGATGTTTTACATAATTGCATTGTTAATTACTGTGTTCTGTAAGTTTAGGCAGTAGGAGTCCCAGTTTGCTTGAGTCTAGGGACCACACTAAGCTAAGATGTGTGCTGAATTCTGCCATGGTGTGCACTGGTGAACAGAACAGTAGAGGAAGTCAGGGATATACCAAAGCTGTTATAACTTCATGCCCTGGAGACAATGCCAATGAATAGTTATATAATATTTCAGTCTGGACCAAAGTAGTGGACTAACAGACACACTGACAGATTGTCAATACCATCCCTAAAGCAGCACTGCAAGCATAGCGAAGTAACTTGACCTGTATAAGCAATCTCACTGCAATGATCTTTTGATCTGTGACACATCTCACAATTTAAATTTTAAACTTTGATCAGAACAGTTTCACAAAAGTTGTCAGGGAACAACATTCAGCATTGGTTACTTCTATTGACCTGTTTATTTCCAGTCTGTTAGCAATATTGATGCAAGCAACAATTGCATGGACAAGGCGGAAGCCCATCAAACAGATTGCACTGCAAACAAGTTAAAAAAAAAAAAGACCTGTCTACTTGTCTGTCGTGACTGAGGCAGTACACCACAGAAATCTCCAACTTCCTCTTTGTGCCAACTATGTCAGAGCAATAAGATTCACTTCATGAAGCTATTCACTCACCTCCATAAGGAACTGACTATGGTTACTTAAGCTATCATGCAATGTAGCAGTGATTGTGATGGGCCAGTTATGTTAAATAATATATGCATCCTCTATTAAAAGTAGCTCTTAAAAATGTTCTAGATCTGTGTCTAGGATTTATGACTGTGCAGCTGTGATTGTAATCCCAAAGCTCTATGCTCCACATATCATACCTCAAGCTCAAGTATGTGGGATATGAATGTAAAAAATTGTTTATAGTTGGTGTATATAAACTCATATTTTTATCAGTCTCATTTACTTTAAGAATATTCAACCATTTCATGCTTGAGATTAAAAGTGAATGTGACAGCTTCAAGTGGTCTCAAGAGGCAGCTAAAAAATGTGTTTATTTTCAGGGTACAGTTTAGAAATTGTTGCAGAGGACATACAACCTTCCCTTGGATAAAAGAAAAAGGCTAATTTAATAAATCCGGTTTTTACTGTAGTGAAATATAAATGCTGTGACACTACCCTCCAAAATGGTTGAAGTTTCACATGGATTTACTCCATGTCTCTGTATACATGAAAATGTCAACTCTGGAAAATAGAATATATAATAGTAGCAGAAAAATCCAAAATGTGAAATCAGGCAAGAAATGTAGCTAAATTGGTAGATTGGACATGGCAAAACAGACATGCTAATAACTGGTTTGTGCTTAGGTTAGGTTGATCATCTGAGTAATTATTGGAGTAATAGTTTCACATCAACAAAGAAATGACAGGGAGTAAGAAAATCATTGCATGGCATGTACCATAATGTTTCATGTGTATGCTGACTTTAACACAATTCATTATCAAAGTCCTATGATAAACAATACCTTTGTGAACTTGATGAGGTTCATTTGGCTGTGTGTATGTGTGTGTGTGTGTTTATGTGTATGTGGGTGGGTCAAGTTGTGATTCACCTCTATGGCCATTTTTGAGATTGTTTCCTGTATTAGATTATTTGGTAATGAACTTCTTTCCAGAGGTTGCAGAGGTAATCAGGTCTTTAATGCCTTCTGGAAGCATTTCCATCTGGATGTTATGTGTTTTTGCGCTATCCAATTACAGTGTAATCACCTTGGGCATGCTGATGACAGTTGCTATACAACATAAAGAGGTCAAAGAGATAACCCTCATTGTCGACTATACTGGGGTGCCAAATATCATCGCAACTACACCCTCCCATCTACTTGTGAAGCAGAGCTGCAGTTTGAAGCTTCAGTTTGGTTTATTTGAACAAACAGTTTTTGGGGGGGGGGGTTGCTCTTTAGAGATTTGTTCTATTTCATTCAAAGCCATTTTACATAAGTAAAAGTGACTAAAAGTATACACAAAATACATGGTCTCAGCTGTATAAATGTTGCACTTTTTATGTGTTCACAATGAAGTTTACTATATCTACGTGGGGCTGTTATGTTTTCACTAGACCATTATCATGACCAGTAAATGAATATAAATAAATAAATAGACAAATAAAATCATCAATACAAAACTTGAAAACTTGTTGCTATTAGGTTAATTTGTTTCTCCTTTGTGGGGAATTCATTTAAACACAAAATATGTGATAAGAAAATGTGAAAAATGCACAAAAATCTCTAACTGCATTACACATTTTGATATCATCATATCTTACTTTCTTGTAATATCATGATTATCTTCAGCACTGGTATATCACCACACCCTTGCCTTCAACATCACCCGCCATATTATGAAACAGTCCCACCTCTGTGTTTGAGTTAATGTGGAAGCCTGGAAAATGTTCACATGTTTTTCTGTTCTGAAGCCAAAACTACCTGTTTACAGCCAGGGGATTGAACAGTAATTAAAAACACATTATTTTTACAAGGGTTTGTTATAACATAATAGTCTCTCCATTGCTTTGTGTTTATGTGCATATCAGCATAAATCCCCTTACAAATATAGTGCTTCTCCAACAAACCAGACCCCTGTGCCCTTACAGTGATTTTCCATGCATAGGAGGCTTAACTGTTTGACTCTGCATCTGTGGTGTTTTAGATCTCCCTGCCACAAATTAAATTTGAATTGTTCAATACTGGCTCAAACATCTTGCGAGAATAAACATGACACACCATGAAATTAGACTTTTGTTGGAAAAAGACAAGGTATACTTAGATAGAAATTTCTTATTACAGACGTGTTTGCACACAGATCCATGTTGTGGCTGACTGGTCTGCTGTAATATTGAGCAGACAAACATAACCTGCTTTCATCTCCCTGTACACAACTGGTTTGAAGCTGCAAAGATATCCAGCCTTACAAGTGTGGATTGGAGTTTATTTATGGTAATGGAAATTCTTTTTTGTTCTTTTTTTTTTATTTTGTCTGTACATTTTAGTAGCAAATATTCACAATTATGATAGAAATACACTCTGTGTTGGCCTTAATTA